>NW_007252943.1:28200-69709 GCF_000164805.1 Carlito syrichta
AGCCGGGTAATCCCACCCCGCGACCAGGACTCCCTCCACACCCCAGCCCCCGGGCCTCCAGGCCAGGGTCCTAAACTCGAAGCCTCCCCCAGCCCCTTCGGCGATGCCGGGGCCTGGCAGCTCCCTGGCAGCCCCGGAGCTTCATTTACACAATAACGGACTCCGGGCTCGCACGGACGCCCGGTCCCAAGTGCGTGCTTCGTTTTTTAGGAATGGGCGCTTCCTCTCACTGTGGGTGAGGTGTGAAAAAGTTTGCCAGGGCGAGAGGGGGCTTTTGTCCAAACCGTTGGCCCGGTACTTTTGGGACAGTCGACAGGTTGCCTCGGGGTTCCGTGGTTTTTAATCCCCTCACGCCCGACCTAGCCCCCTGGATCTTAGAAAAGAAGCAGAGGTGTCCGTCTTTGTGGCGAGTTAGGGAAGCTTGAACCGTATTAGGCTGGACGTCTAGAGTGTCAACTGTTATCTGAATTGGAGCTGCTTCTCCGAAGTGAAATGTGCATAACCACAGTCATTGTCATAGCCACTACCAGTTTTTGAGTTATATGGCAGGAATTATGCTTAGCCCTTCGCTTGACATTTTCTTTGAGCCCCCCCCCCCCGACCCTTTGAGGTGAGGCGTTTGGTATTATTCCTTGTTGTACAGCTGAGGAACCAACCCAGAGAGGGTCAAGTAATTCGACCAAGGTGACACAGCCCAAGAAGTGGTGGAGCTGTGATTCAACTCAGATCTGCTGGTCCTCCAAACCCTTGATTTTAACTTATGTTTCCCTGCTAGAAACACAGAGCATAAGATTAAGTTTAGTTTAGAAATGATATTGACATTCTCACCTAGTCATAGGTGTATTGATTTGGCACCGTGTTAAGATTTTCAAAGTTGAACAGTGACAGTGTGAGTGTCAATCACTACAGAGGAAGCAAGAACAGAATGCTTGTTGCCACAGGCTCTCTTTCCTTCTCCAGTGCACTATTTGCTCAAGTCTTCTCTGTCTCGGTAAAGGTTTCATTTGTTGCTCAAGTCAGAAACAGTCATCATCTTCCTTCTCCCTTCATTTCATCTGTTAGATTAACCTCATCTGTCTAGCCTGTTAACTCTAACTCCATCCCCAAAACTCTTCTTTCTGCCATTACTCTGGTCTAAGCTCTATTACCTCTTTTCTGGATTGTTGCATTTGGCTCTTTTACACTCCATTCTTGCTACTCTCCAGTTTATTCTGTATACAGCAATCAAAAAAAATTTTAAACTTCACTTTATACATTTGACAAGAATTTTTTGAGCATCTACTGTGTATTGGTCACTGTTCTGGGCCCTGGGAATACAACAGTGAACAAGCCAGACGAAAACTCTTAGCCTTGTAAAGTTTATCTTCTAGCAGGGGGTGTTGAATGTTAAATGTGATTAAGTGCTAAGAAAATAAGGAAGTTAAGGTGATTTTTTAATAAAGACCTGAAAGAGGAGCAGTGTTAGCATCTGGAGGAAAAATGTAGTCAGATGATATCACTTGCCTGCTTAAAACCCTCCTGTAGCTCTTAAGAATAAAATAAAAATTTCCATGGTTTCTGCCTATCTTATCCTCTTCTGTCACTTTGTTGCAGCCACACTAGCTGCCTTTTTTTTGCTTAAAACATGCCAAGCTCATTACCCAGGTGGTTCTTCCATTTGCTTGAAACATCCTTCTATTGTTCTTTGCAAGGCTAATATCTCAATATTCAAGCTTCAGATTATCACCTTAGAAAAGCCTTTTCTATCTATTCTGTCTGAAGTAACTCATTTTCCCTAGTGTCTTTCATAGTATCATGTTTGAATGACTTTTTCACACATACAGTTTTCAGAAGTACTTTTTAAAAATTTTTTATTTGGGTATCTCACTCTGTCTCCCAGGCTGGAATGCAGTGGCACAATTATGGCTTACTGCTGCCTCAACCTCCTGGGCTTAGGTGATCTTCCACCTCAGTCTCCTGTAGCTCAGACTACAGGTGCTTATAACCACGCCCAGCTAATTTTTTTATTTTTATTTTTTTAGAGATGAAGTCTTGCTATATTGCCCTAGGCTGGTGTAGAATTCCTGAGTCCAAGCAATCCTCCCACCTCTGCTTCCCAAGGTGCTGGGCTTATAGGTGTGAGCCACTGCACCTGGACTGTCTTTTTTTTTAACTTAAAACCTGTTTTTGACTTGTCTCCTTCACTAGAAATCTATAGGTTTATAGCTGGGCACAGTGGCTCACACCTATAATCCCAGCACTTTGGGAGGCAGAGGCTAGAGGATTGCCTGAGCTCAGGGGTTCAAGACCAGCCTAAGCAACATGGCAAGACCTCGTTTCTACAATAAATCAAAAAATTATGTTTTTACATGCCTGTGGTTCCAGCTTCTTGGAAGGCTAGGGCAGAAGGATCACCTGAGCCCAGCAGGTTGATGCTGCCGTGGCCATGAGCATGCCACTGCGCTTCAGCCTGGGTGACAGAATGAGACTTTGACTCAAAAAAAAAAAATCTATAGATTTTGAGAGCAGGGACTTGATTCATTTCTCTGTTCCCATGCCCAGTAAGAATGAGAGGTCACTGGGAAGATGAGAGGTATGGGCTTTTATCTCTAAGTAAATGATAATTTTTAAAAAGTGTTTTATTTTTGGAATAGTGTCTTACCATAACCATGTCTCACCTTGTTGGATCATAGTTTTGTGACTAGGGAGGAGGATGTTTTTGAGCAGAGGTCCTCAAACTTTTAAAACGGGGGGCCAGTTCACTGTCCCTCAGACCGTTGGAGGGGTGGACCATAGTTTAAAAAAAAAAAACTATGAACAAATTCCTTTTTTTTTTTTTTGAACTACAGTCCGCCCCTCCAACTGTCTGAGGGACAGTGAACTGGCTCCCTGTTTTAAAAGTTTTAGGACCCTTGTTTCTGAGTGTAGGAATTTCTTGACCCTATTGAATAACCATATTATTTTTTATTTTTATAGAGACGCTCTCCTGGTCTGCGTCCTGACTCTTCTTTGGATCAGAGCTTAAGGATCACTGTTGGTAATGACCATTTCTGTGTTAGCACACCAGAACAGCGACGACTTAGTGATCGACTGGGATCACCAGTGGATAATCTGGAGGACATGGACAGGTAGGCTTCAGCTAAGGCAGGTGCACTATACTAGTATTTGAAGTTAGAAGTATTGCTATTTTCTGAATGACATATTTGAAAGAATGATGCCGCACTGAAGTTACTTCCTATGCCACGTGTCCAGTACAAAGTATAACATTGGAAAAGGCTTTCTGAGTGGAGAGATTATAGTGGTGTCAACTTTGTTGCTGAGTGAATTATATAGAAGACTTTAAAAAGGTTATCCTGGTCTTACTATAAAAAGGAGGCTAAGGGGCCATAATTAGAGTTCCCCAAATCAAAAACAGTTGAAATGGTATGGATTCTAAAATACTGGAACCATGAAGGGTCCCTTCTGCAAAAAAAAAAATTCTGGACAAAGTAGGAAATCTTTTTTTTTTTTTTTTTTTTTTGAGTTGGAGTCTCACTCTGTCGCCCAGACTGGAGTGCAGTAGCAAGCTCCTGGCCACTACAGCCTCGACCTGCTGGGCTCTGGCGATCCTTCCACCTCAGCCTTCCGAGTAGCCGGAACTACAGGCGCACACTACCACGCCCAGCAAATTTTTTAAAATTTCATTGTAGAGCTGAGGTCACGCCAAGTTGCCCGGGCTGATCTCGAACCTATGGGCTCAGGGAGTCCACTCGCCTTGGCTTCCCAAAGTGCTGGGCTTACAGGCTGAGCCACTGAACCCCCCTGGAAATCTTTTTTTTTGATGGCTCTCTTTTTTTTCCAAGCTAAAATATAGATCAGAAAGGGTTTAGGTAAATTCATGTCTGATACATGTAAAGTATTAATAGAAATCTTTAAAAATGTTTAAGTTCAGTTATTACTTTACAACAAATGAGTGCTGAAAAATGGCAAATGCATTCCACAGAGTGTTGAATATAGACTTCCGATACTAGGAGCTTAACTCTATGTAGATGTAAATAATCACATTGTTTTTCACCTCACAAAAAGTAAAAAAGTATAAGGAGAGTGCAGGAAAGCACTCTTTCTCAGAGGTAATGTTGTTAACCATGTATGTTAGGGTCTCTGCCCAGCACGTTGAGAGTTTTTACAAATGATTTAGCAATAGAAATAAATCAATTTAGTATTCTTTCGAACTGGGACTGTCCCATGTAGTGGTACATAGAATATAGACAGGCACATGGGAGACACCAGGGCAGGAAGTCTGAGGACCAATGCTGCCACTGATAACATTTATTTCAAAGCTCCAGTGGCTGTAGATTCAGTAAAGCAAGGCAGGACAATCTTATATCATATAACACAGAAGCTTCTGAAGATAGGGCTTCAAGATATGTGACTGTATCACTTAATTGAGGTAACAGCCATTGCTCTTCGAACTGCTTCTATTTTTGGGAGATGGTTGAGTAGGTAGTCTGGGTAGGTGGTGCTTAGTGTGATTGTCTTCCTTCCTTGCTGAGGTTTTGAGTTAACTTCAGCACTTCCTCTTATGAGACCTAGGATGTCACCTCCCTTTTGTGTTTATTATGCATGTATGCTTCAGATGGCCAAGTGTATTTTTAAATTATAAGAATTAAAAATTTCCTTTTAGGGAATTTGGGGCAATCTTTCTAGAATCATGTGTTTCAGAGAGAGATCTCTTTTAGGGAAAATGGGATTAAGGTTCTAAATAAAGGTACAAAGCCATTCTTTTTTTTTTTTTTTTGAGTAGGAGTTTCACTGTCACCCAGGATGGAGTGAGGTGGTGCACACTCATGGCCACTGCAGCCTCGACCTCCTAGGCTCAGGCAATCCTTCCACCTCAGCCTTCCAAGTGCTGGAACCACAGGCATGCGTCACCATGCACTGCTGATTTTTTGATTTATTGTAGAGACAAGGTCTCACCAAGTTGTTCAGGCTGGTCTCGAACCCCTGGACTCAGGCAGTCCTCTTGCCTCCACCTCCCAAAGTGCTGGAATTATAGGCGTGAGCCACTGTGCTCAGCTCAAGGTCATTCTTTATACTATTGTCTTTTGTACATTTGTGTTCCTTCTCTCTTGCTCAGTATGGTTTGTGTGGATAATTACTATCCACTAAAACCAGGCCACAAAACCAGTGTCATACTCAGGATGTCTCCTGACAATGTGTCTGGTCTCCAACCAGTGAAAGGCCATTTCCATCCTTTGTATATAGATGGTTATTTTTTTCCTGAGACCCTAGTATTTTTTATCTTCCTTTACTGAATCTGTTAAGTTTTATATTAGGCTTAGGTGACAACTAAGTTGCCAGGGTTGTTAGTGTCCTCACCACAGCAGCCCTGTGTGTAGGATTATAACTTGTTCTGAAAAGGAAACCTGAATGGTTGTGTAAAAAATTCTAAGACACTTGACTTCTAAAGACTTGTGGATATGAAGTCAGTTTCTCCTGTTCATCAAAGTAATTTGCACAGTAAATATTTCACATATGTAATTTGTATCTCCTAATTACTTCTTCTTGCCTTAACATAGATTGAAAAAGTATAAATTTTTTCCTCTCTGATTAACCTTAAGAAATAAACACAAACAGATTTCTTGGGGCACTTTGAGCACTTACCTAAGGAAAAGAATGGCAACTTTAGGCTCTGAAGACATCTTTATTTTTTAATGTACATTTTTAACAGCTTATTGACATCTACTTCATAACTTCATATACCATACAGTTAATCCATTTAAAGTATACAGTTTAGTGACTTTTAATATATTCACAGAGTTGTTTACCCACCACTATAGTCAACTTGAGAACATTTTTATTATGCCAGAAAGAAACCCTGTACCTTTAGTCATTATTCCCCCTAGAATACCCTTAGCCATAGGCAATCACCAATCTACGTCTCTATAGATGTGCCTATTTTGGACATTTCCTATAAATAGGATCATACAATATATGGCCCTTTGTGAATGGCTTCTTTCACTCGGCATGTTTTTAAGGTTTATCCATGTTCGTAGCATTCCTGGTAATATTTCACTGTGTGGATGATACCACATTTTGTTTATCCATTCATCAGTAGTAAATGAATGGATATATTTGGTTTGCTTTCACTTTTTGGCTGGTATGAATAATGCTGCTATCAACATTGCTGTATAAGCTTTTATGTGGATGTAAGCACATTTTAAACCTTTTTTTTTTTTTTTTTTTGAGTTGCAGTCTCACTCTGTCACCCAGAGTGCTCCCGGCTACTGCAGCCTCAACCTGCTGGGCTCCAGCGATCCTTCCACCTCAGCCTTCCAAGTAGCCGGAATTATAGGCGTGTGCTACCACACCCAGCTAATTTTTGATTTATCGTAGAGATGAGGTCTCACCAAGTTGCCTGGGCCGGTCTCAAACGCACGGGCTCAGGCAATCCACTCACCTCGGCCTCCCAAAGCGCTGGGATTACAGGCTGAGCTACCAAGCCCAGCCTAAAACTTATTTAATGGGCATTTGAATGCATAAAAAAGTAGACTAGTACAGTGAACTCTCAGGTACCCATCACCTATTCCAACATTCAGTTTTTAAAATTGATAGACCTTATTTTAGATAACAGTTGGACTTAACCAAGGCTTTCAAAGAGTGTCCATCACCGGACTATTTCAGGCTATTGGCCCTTTTTAGGGCTCACTCTTTTTAGGGCTCATTCTTTTTAGGGCTCTTACTGCAGTCAGTTCTCTTATCCTTTGGAAGTCCTAGGGAAGGAGTGCATGAGCTTCTAATAAGCAACCCGATTCCTGCCTATATTTATGTGATGGTATTTTTTGTCCTCTCATTTTACTGTTTTTATTCCCTTTTTCATTGTTTGTGCCTTCTTTTGCTGGAGATTCCAAGTCTAGACTGATGTTTTCTGAGAGCCATCTTCTTAATTCTAGCTTCTTGATACTTAGTGCTGGATTAGATCTTGGGCTACTATACCATTTGGTGGTGACATGTAATGGTTCTAGTGGGGAGCTGAACATGGGAGTATGGATGAACTTGCCATGGAGCTTATGTTTTTTTTTCTCTCCACTAATATGATCAGAGACTTTCTTTTGATAATAGATGGTGTTTTGGCAATGGAGTGACTCAACTCATTAACATTCCTTCCTGAAATTTTTTCTTTTGTTAAGTTTGATTTCAGAAATCATCCCTGGTTTATTCTCATTTCTTTCTATTTCATACTACATTGAAACCTCAAAGTTTCCCAGATTCTTGAGGAGGAAGTAGGTAACAGGAACCTAGATTCCCAATGGTAGCATTCCTAGTAGAGGAGGTAATAGAGATTATCCTTGATAGCTTTTCTTTTTTTTGAGTTGGAGTCTCACTCTGTCACCCAGACTGGAGTGCAGTGGCCGCTCCCGGCCACCGCAGCCTCCACCTTATGGGCTCCGGCGATCTTTCCGCCTCAGCCTTCCAAGTAACCGGAATTACAGGCATGCGCTACCACACCTGGCTGATATTTTGATTTATTGTAGAGATGAGGTCTCACTGCCCAGGCGGGTCTTGAACCCGTGGGCTTAGGCAGTCCACAAACCTCAGCCTCCCAAAGGCGCGTGATTACAGGCTGAGCCACCGAGCCTGGCGGATAGCTTTTCTTAAATTACTTTTAGCTGTTGCTCAATTCTACATCTTTGAACAAAGGCAGGGCTGGTGAATAAGAAAAAGGAAACTTTTTGATGTTCTGCTAACATAGTCCCTGAGATAGGAAAGCAACTATTAAAAAACAAGGAAAAATCATTTCTAGAAACTCAAAACAAAAGTAGCTGCTAGAAACTGTAGAAGAATCTGGGCACAGTGGCTCACATCTGTAATCACAGTACTATGGAAGGCAGAGGCAAGAGGATTGCCTGAGCCCAGGGGTTCAAGGCCAGCCTAGGAAACTTGGCAAGACTTTGTCTCTACAATTTAAAAAGAAAAAAAAAAATGAAGCCGAACTCGGCCTGTAATCCCGCACCTTGGGAGGCTGAGGTGAGTGGATAGCCTGAGCCCGCGGGTTCAAGACCTGCCTGGGCAACTTGGTGAGACCTCATCTCTACAATAAATAAAAAAATTAGCAGGGTGTAGTAGCGCGCGCCTGGAATTCCAGCTAATTGGAAGGCTGAGGCAGAAGGATCACCGGAGTCCAGCAGGTCGAGGCTGCAGTGCCCGGTAGCGTGCCACTGCACTCCAGTCTGGGCGACAGAGTGAGACTCCAACTCAAAAAAAAAAAAAAAAATTAGCCAAGCATTGTGGTATGCGCCTGTATTTTCAGCTACTTGGAAGGCTGAGGTGGAAGGATTGCCTGAGACCAGCAGGTCAAGGCTGTGGTAGCTGTGAGTGTGCCTGGGAGACCGAGTGAGACCCTGACTCAAAAACCAAAAGAAAACTGTAGATGACACCAATAATTACCATTCTCTAAATGGTAATTATCTCTGGAATATGAGTGGCATTTCAGCACTTTTATTTTTCATTCAGATTACTTAAAAGTTACATACCTAAGTGCTAGAGGATTTTTATTTCTATGATTTAAATCAGAAACTTAATTTTTGACTCATGGAAACTCTGTGGCCATATTGCCCAAAAAGGTTAGGACTGTTGTATGTGGTGTAGAGTTCTGAGCTGAAAGAACAGATGTCCCTTACCTTCATGCCACAAAGTTTCAAGATCCTTGTATTTCTATGAAATGAAAACAGTGAACCAAACCATCACTTGTTCTTTCCTGAGCCCAAGATTAGGAGAGTGTTGTGGATATTCAGGCAAGGCAGGAAAGAGAATAACAAAACATACTGTGAGGAAGTTTTGTGGTTTTTAATATGTGAGCCAGTGACACATATTAAAGGTGTTGGCGAACCTTATAAACATGATAAAATTATGCTAATTAGATAGACTGGTAGCTATAAAAAATTTCTCCACAGTGAAACCCTTTATTCCAAATGAAATATACAGTTAGGTGCAATGTCTCAAGTCTGTAATCCCAGCACTTTGGGAGGCCAAGGCGAGAGGATTGCCTAAGCCCAGGGGTTAGAGACCCACCCGGGCAACTTGGTGAGACCTTGTCTCTACAATAAATCAAAAATTAGCTGTGTATGGTAGTGCACAGGTCGAGGCTGCAGTGGCTGTGAGCACGCCACTGCAGTCCCGCCTGGGTGACAGAGTGAGACTCCAACTCAAGAAAAAAAAAATATTATACAGAACTTGAATTTACAGATATAATGTTGAGGCTACTATGATTTAACTGGGGTGGAAGGCCCAGGACCCTGCCAGTTCTGCTTTTGCCAGCTCTTGAGCATCCCTTAGAATCTTTGTGGAATACAACTTAAAACCATTGATCTGGACTGGTGTTTCTCAAACTTTAAAGTACAAACAAATCACCTGAAAGTCTTGTTAAAATGCAGATTCTGGTTCAGTAGGCCTGGGGTGGAACCTGAAAAACTGTATTTCTAAAAAGTTCCCAGGTAATGCTAATGCTATTGGTCCATATCACACTTGGAATAGCAAAGAGGTAGAATTTAGCTTGTGTGGAGTTGTGTAACCTGTGTGATACTCTGCATCCTCAAAGTCTAGCCAAAGAAATTACCTAAAAGGTCTGTCTAAATATATTGGTAATATTACCCTTGTTTAGAGGCTGAAGCTTCTTGTGACACTGGGGAAAGGGAGAAGTGTTCTTTTTTTTTTTTGAGTCAGAGTCTCACTCTGTCACCCTGGCTGGAGTGCAGTGGCACGCTCATGGCCACTGCTGCCTTGACCTGCTGGGCTCAGGTGATCCTTCTGCCTTAGCCTTCCAAGTAGTTGAAACTACAGGCACGCACCACCATGCCCCGTTAATGTTTTTATTTATTGTAGAGATGAGGTCTTGCCAAGTTGCCCAGGCTGGTCTCAAACATAGGTTTGAGGGCTCAGGCAATCCTCTTGTCTTGGCCTCCCAAAGTGCTGGGATTATAGGCATGAGCCACCACGCCCAACCAAGAAGTGTTCTTGGACTTCATGATTATGGTCTTTTACCATAAGCATTCTATATAGCCCCCTTGCCAAATGTCAGTCTCTTAGCCTTGTCTGTTCTTACTCTTTCCAAGTCCATTATGTTCAGTGATGCTTGTCTCTTTCCTCAGAGATGACCTAACTGATGATTCTGTCTTCACCCGAAGCTCCCAGTGCTCTCGGGGTCTTGAGCGATATATTTCCCAGGAGGAGGGGCCTCTCAGTCCTTTCTTGGGACAACTTGATGAGGACTACCGAGCAAGAGAAACTTTCCTGCATCGATCTGATTATAGTTCCCATGTCAGTTGTCATGATGAGCTGTTGCGGGGAACAGAACGGAATAGAGACAAACTCAAAGGTTCCTACTCTATACGATCTGAGGAAAGGAGCCGGGAAGCCAAAAGACCCCGTTATGATGACACGGAGAAGATACACAGCATGGGAGGGGATCACCCAAGTTTTACATCAGGGACCCGCAACTATCGACAGCGCAGACGAAGCCCAAGCCCTAGCCCTAGATTTCTAGATCCTGAGTTTCGAGAGCTGGATCTTGCCAGGCGAAAGCGAGAAGAAGAGGAGGAACGAAGTAGGAGCTTGAGTCAGGAGCTGGTGGGAGTTGATGGTGGTGCTACTGGCTGTTCCATCCCTGGATTGTCAGGTGTCCTAACAGCGTCGGAGCCAGGATATTCTTTGCATCGACCTGAGGAAGTATCTGTGATGCCCAAGAAGTCCATTCTGAAGAAACGGATTGAGGTGGACATGGAGCCTTCCATACAGGTCTCTGCTGCATTTGTTCTAGGATCTCTTGCTAGTATTTCTACTATTTTTAAAGCCTGGTCACTCCCCTGGGGCTGTGTCTCTAATAATATCTTTGTAATATATGCTGAACCAACATTATGATGTCTGTGAGCTACACCTTCTAGGACTAGAGGGATCCTGTTGCCATATATTAGGTTTTCTAGACAGACATTTTGGAGAGTATTTACTGTAAGTTTTTTTCCTTAAATTGGATAGTCTTAGGAATCTTTGAATATGGCTTTCTTGGAGATGAAGCTTGAAGGGCGAGGAGAGGAGGTGATCTCAATTTCCTCATCTCTCTTTGTAGAGAAGCCAGCATATGAGTTATAGGACACAGAACCAGAAATCAAGTGATTCTGATTTTGGACCCACCACTGCCACCAACTTGCTGTGTGATTTTTAGACAAGTCACCTCACTATTCTGGGCCTTTATATTTTTTTCTCTCTTATGAAAAGATGGTCAGGCAAGACCACTAGGTTACCTGATTCTAACATGCTCTAGTTTTTAGTCTTCTTAGGACCTAATGCCTTCTGAAGATGTTTTCAAGGGTAATTAGAGAAGCAAGGGGAGGTTGATCAATTAGGGTTCCAGAGTTTCCTGGCCCCACTGTAGCTGAAGCAATTTCACTTTTATGTTTTTTCTTTTGGGAATCTATAGAAAAGGAAACAGGTTAGAGGATCTCTAAAATCCTTTTGAATTCAAATTCCTTGGCAAATACTAATAACAAATGGACAAAGGTGAGGATTCCATCCAGTCTGCCTTATTTCCTATTTCTCCTTGCTACAGTAGAAACATCAGAGAAAGGGAGAGTCATCTTGCACCTGGCTAAGGGTACTTTTCCTCCCTGTTATCCATACTTGTAACTCACCTGTTAACTCAGGAAAAACAAAGTACTTATCTGAATGTCTAGTGTTCTGAGATTCTGCACAGAGGCTAAATCAGTTGTGTTTTGTCTTTTCAGGTTGAGAGTTTTTCCAGCAATACCAGCTCCAGCCAGGATCACCCTCTCTACTCTGGACACCCATCTCTTCCACTAAGTGGTGCTATTGCTGCTTTTGCCTCAGAGATTGAAAACAAGGGGACTATGGTAGAGACTGCCCTTAATAAGGAACCTCAGGGCAGCCTTTACCAATGGGGTCCCCTCCCTGGGATGCCCAAAGACAACAGTCCTCTCAGAGAAAAATTTGGAAGCTTTCTGTGTCACAAGGAGAAACTGGATTTGAAGGCTGAGGGACCTGAGCGACACACAGACTTCTTGCTGCCCCATGAGAGAGCTAGCCAGGATGGCAGTGGTTTTTCCCGCATTCTGAGCATGTTAGCTGATTCTACCAGTACACAGGAAAAAAGGCGACGTAGCTTCCCTGACATTGAGGATGAGGAAAAATTTCTCTATGGGGATGAAGAAGAGGATTTAAAGATAGAATCCCTACCAAAGCCCCTTGGGGGCTCTGAGAGTGATGTTATGCGGCAAAAGGCAAGCTCTCTGCCCTCTTCTGCTCCAGCTATAAAGCTGGAATCACTAGAAGAGACCAACCCAGAATATGCCAAGATTCATGACTTGCTCAAGACCATTGGGCTGGATATTGGAGTAGCAGAGATTAGTAAGCTGGCTGCACGCACCCAGGAACGACTTCATGGCAAGAAGCCATCATCACGCTCTTCAGCTGACCGCCATTCTTCAGTTGACCGACACTTTTCAGCTGACCGCTGTTCCTCAGTTGACCATCGTTTCTCAGCTGATCGGCATTCCTCAGATCCTCACAGAGTAGAGAACAGGGAGACACACCATAGTAATACCCACTCCCCAGAGGTGTCCCATCCACACCCTGCCTCCCCTGTGGATCCTTACTTGCTCACAAAAAATAGTCCCCCATTTCTAAAATCTGACCATTCATTGGGTCATATTTCAGGACCAGAGTTGGTTGGCAGCGGATTTCAGTCATCTGTTGCAGTCAGGTGCATGTTGCCATCAGCTCCATCGGCCCCAATTAGGCTTTCACATTCTACTTCTTTATCTCAGTTTCATGTGCCAAGGGCCTCTCAGTTTGCTGCAGCTCGGATACCTCCAAACTACCAGGGACCTGCCATTTCCCCTGCCTCCTTTGATGCCTATAGGCACTACATGGCATATGCAGCCTCAAGATGGCCCATGTACCCTGCCTCTCAACCATCAAACCATCCTCTCCCTGAACCACATAGGATAATGCCAGCAACCAAACAAGCTACTCGTAGCCGACCCAATCTCCGTGTGATCCCCACTGTGACTCCTGATGAGCCCAAGCAGGAAGAGTCAGTGCTAGGCTCAATTCCTGCAGCCCAAGTGCCTGTCCAGGTGTCCATCCCATCGCTCATAAGATATAATCCAGAGAAGATCTCTGATGAGAAGAACTGTGCTTCCCAGAAGCAGAAGGTGAGTATTAGCTTTGGGTATCATGTGCTTGAATTTTCTGTTTTGACGTAAATTTGTATATATCTATTATAGGAGGTTGAAATAAGTTCTTTGGAGGCTGCTGTCATTATCCTAAGAAATATGTATAGCCCCTCTGTTTTCACCTGTTTTATCATTAGGGCTAAAGAAAAGTCTAACCCTACGTCCTACAAAGATTGCTAGACATTTCTTTTTAAGTTATTTCACTACCCATAGTGGTTTAGAGCACTGTGAGTAGAAACTAGGAGCCCTGAAGTCTTCAAAATGACCTCATTGTGGAGTGAGGAACCAAAATTGAGTTGGGTAAAAGAGAATCAGTAAACCTATGTTTTATCTCAGTGAATTCTGGATTCTTATTCTGTAGTGATTATGGGAGTTAAAAGCAAATAACTAGTTGTCTTGCTAATTAAAGCGGATCAAGAAATAAGCTTTGCTTGTTCTGGTTTATCGTAGTGTCCAGGATTAACAATAACATTTTTGTGACACTTTCTTTTTCAAAAAAAAATCAATTTTTGTATTGTTCATTGGTTTTCCAGGCTGTGGGAAGGGAGCAGTGGTTAGAATAAAGACCTAATAATTCTAACAATTCTGATAATTCATAGCAGTAGGTAAAAACCATATCAGGATAAGGAATACAGAACAGGAGAATTTTGGAAAATTAATACAGCTATTCTAAAGGTCCTTAGAAACATAAAAATGCAATATGTATACATTTGATTTGCTTATAAAATAGTTAAAACCTGAGGAGAAAAAAAAGAAAAGAAAAAATTGGAGAACTCGTCTCATATTTTTCCAGTTAAAAAAATTTTAGCCTAGTCGGGCTCGGTGACTCAGCCTGTAATCCCGTGCCTTTGGGAGGCTGAGATGAGTGGATTGCCTGAGCCCACGGGTTCGACACCCGCCTGGGCAACTTGGCGAGACCTCATCTCTACAATAAATCAAAAAATTAGCCGGGCATGGTAGCGCACACCTGTTGTTCCAGCTACTTGGAAGACTGAGGCGAAAGGATCGCCGGAGGTTGAGGCTGCGGTGGCCGGGAGCCATCACTGCACTCCAGTCTGGGCGACTGAGTGAGACTCCAACTCAAAAAAAAAAAAAATTTTTTTTAGCCTGTCGTTGGGAAGACAAGGATCCCCATGGATCTCTTAATTTTCTGTTGAACTGAGATACCCTGCACGTCAGTCTTTAGTTTTATTGAAGAGGGGAATAGGTTCAATAAAGACAAAATGTAAGACATCAGAGACAGTGTTTGGAGACTGTGTACTTTTTTTTTTTTTTTTTTTTGAGTTAGAGTCTCACTCTGTCGCCCAGACTGGAGTGCAGTGGCTGCTCCCGGCCACCGCAGCCTCGACCTGCTGGGCTCTGGTGATCCTTCCACCTCAGCCTTCCAAGTAGCCGGAATACAGGCATGTGCTACCACGCCCGGCTGATTTTTTGATTTATTGTAGAGATGAGGTCTCGCTGCCCAGGTGGGTCTCGAACTCGCAGGCTCAGGCAATCCACTCACCTCAGCCTCCCAAAGGCGCGGGATTACAGGCTGAGCCACTGAGCCCGGCTAACTGTGTACTTTTTCTTAACTTTTCTTTTACAAGCTTAGCTCTTAAGTCAGTGCAGTTAATACATAGGCCTAATATAGATACACAGATCTATTATACACTGGTCTATTATGGACAAGCTATATTTGGTAGTAATATAATTGAAAGATCATGAGCTTTAGAGCAGGTATACTTGAATTTTAAACCTGCTATAACTCTGACTTTGGGTAAGTTACTTAATCTTACACATGTTCATTTTTCTTACTGTAAATTAGAGAAAATGTGAGAACTAAATAACATGAAATATGTAACTAATACAGTGCTTCACCCATAGCACATTAGTTCCCTTCTACGTGATCCCCTTTGGACTCAAAACTACTAATAGTTGCTGTCAGTGGCTTTAGGTACTTCTTGCATAAAAACAATACTTCTAGGCAATGTGGTTTTAAAAAATGATCTCCTGGAACTTAGATCAAATGAAATATCTTTATGTTCTGACATTTGGATCCTTATATTCAGGTAATATCTAGCGTGAGCTTCTGAAACAGAGAAATAGAAAAGGGAAGATGGATGTGGGAGGGTGATGGACTCTCTTACCATTTTGTACTTTGCAGGTTATTGAAGAGAGGGAAAAACTAAAGTGTGACCGGGAAGCCCGTCAGAAGAAGATGTACTATCTCAGGACTGAGTTGGAGCGGCTTCATAAACAACAAGGTATCAGACAGCTCCTATGCATGACTGCATTTTTGTAATAACTGGAGTAAGAGACCTAAATGGAGTAGTTTGGTACTCTCAGACAAGTTCAGTGACCTGAAACCTCACTTTTAAAAGTTTTTTGAAGTAATTAGACTTAAAGAAAAGTTGCAATAATAATGTGAAGAGTTCTCAGATACTCCTCTCCCAGATTATTAACATTGTATTACATTTACTCTTTTTATTTCTCTCAATCTGTGTGTGTGTGTGTGTGTGTGTGTGTGTGTGTAATTTTTTCTGAACTCTTTCAGAGTAAGTTGCAGATATGGTACTCTTTTGCTCCTAAATATACAAGTAAATACACTTAAGTAATTAAGTGTATCTTCTAACTATAAATAATTTACATACATAACTATAATATACTTATAATTAGGATATTAACAGTGATACAATACTATTATCCAGTGTACCAATCTTATTCATATCTCACCAGTTGTCCCAATAATGCTCTTTATAGCAAAAGTGTGAAATTATTAATCACATTCAGTCTTTAATCTGTAACAGTTCCTGAATTTTTGTATTTGTAACACCGATATTCTGAAAAAGAAAAGAAGTTGCATATTTTGTAGAATGTCCTATAATTTTAATTTGTCTGATATTTCCTTATGATTAAATTCAGGTTATTCATTTTTGGCAAGAATATCACAGAAATTTTGCCGAATTCATATCAGGTGTTGATTTGTCCCATTACTGGTGATGTTAATGTTGATCATTTGGTTAAGGTGGCATCTGCCAGGTTTCTCCATTGTAAAGTTACTATTCTGTCTTTTAAAATTAATAAGTATCTTATAGGGAAGATACTTTGATACTGTAAATATTCAGTTACTCCTCAAACTTTCACTCTCTAGTTTTAGCATCCATTGATGACTTTTGCCTGAATCAGTTATTATTACGGTGGTTATTAAATAGTGATTTTCTAATTTCGTTATTCTTTCTACCTTTATTAGTTGACTTCCTACCCTAAGGAGGAACTTCCCAACCCTCAGTCCCTTTTTTGTTCATTTATAGTAGTGTGAATTAATGGAGTCTTCATTCAATAGATTATCACCCTTTTTTTTTTTTTCCAAGTTCGAGTCTCACTCTGTCACCCAGACTGGAGTGCAGTGGCTGCTCTCGGCCACCGCAGCCTCAACCTGCTGGGCTCTGGCGATCCTTCTGCCTCAGCCTTCCAAGTAGCTGGAACTACAGGTGCCCACTACCACGCCTGGCTAATTTTTTGATTTATTGTAGAGATGAGATCTCGCCAAGTTGCCCAGGCGGGTCTCGAACCCGTGGGCTCAGGCAATCCACTCACCTCAGCCTCCCAAAGGCACGGGATTACAGGCTGAGCCACCGAGCCTGGCTTATAACCCTTTATTATCATTATTTATTTTCAGGCTCAAATTATTCCAGACCTGACCAATGGGAGCCCCTTTGAGTTGGCTCCTGTGTTGTTTTGTTACACCCCCAACATGTTTTGAGTACTTCCTTACTTTTTGGCACAAAACAATGTTCCATGATACCTCAACTTTTTATTCTGAAATCTTTTCATCTGTGGTTTTAGGAATTCACATACACAGTGAGGAAAGAATATAATAAGGCTTCTAAATACTGCAGGTTGGTGATAATATGAAAGAACAGAGAATAGGAAAAGATATAATTGCTTCTGTATGGATTTGGACTCTTTAGGGATGAGAAATTTAGTTATCCTGTGAGGTTTATTCATGAGGACCTATAGCTTAGAATAGGAGGTAGCACTAGGTAAGCCTGAGGCACAACCAAAAAAAAACTCAAAGAAATTGTTAAAGTTTATTCAAATCACATAAAGTCACATGTATGACTTTAATTTTTTTACCCTCTGAATAATTTTTTAGCTCTCTAGAGAGAGAACAGCTACCAGATTTATACTTAACAACATTTATTAACCTTTTCAGAAGAAAAGGCCACTAAACCTATATATGCTATTATGGGCATTTATGGAGCCCCTGAAACCTGTCTATAGATCCTTAGCTAATAACTCTTACACAAAAGATGGGTGATGAGCTTTTGTAGAAGCTTCACCTATACCAGCCCACGTGGAAGTCTTACTTGCTCTTAGAAACTTCTTTTTTGAGTTGGAGTCTCACTCTGTCGCCCAGACTGGAGTGCAGTGGCCGCTCCCGGCCACCGCAGCCTCTACCTACTGGGCTCCGGCGATTCTTCCACCTCAGCCTTCCGAGTAGCCAGAATTACAGGCATGCGCTACCACGCCCGGCTAATTTTTTGATTTTATTGTAGAGATGAGGTCTCACCTGCCCAGGCGGCTCTTGAACCCTCAGGCTCAGGCAATCCACTCACCTCAGCCTCCCAAAGGCGCGGGATTACAGACTGAGCCACCGAGCCCAGCTGCTCTTAGAAACTTTTGTGGTAGCCGGGAAAATACATTACAAACATAAAGCCCTGATAATATTACTACTTATAAATGAGAAAGGACTTATCTTATTTTTCCTGTTTCTTTTTGTTGACATTTGACTAATCAGGGGAAATGCTACGCAAGAAACGAAGGGAAAAGGATGGCCACAAAGACCCACTTCTAGTGGAGGTGAGTCGGCTTCAGGATAACATTATGAAGGACATCGCAGAGCTACGACAAGAAGCAGAAGAGGCAGAAAAGAAGCAATCTGAACTGGACAAAGTAGCTCAGATCTTGGGAATTAACATCTTTGATAAATCCCAGAAATCTTTAAATGACAAAGAGCCTACTGAGAAGCCTGGGAAAGCAGAAAAATCCAAGAGCCCAGAAAAAGTGTCATCAAACTCTTCCAACAGCAAGGTAACAACTCAACTTTTCAATGTCTGTTATATCTTTTTTTTCCATGGATTCCTACAGAAGCTTTCTAACATTTTCTTAGCTAGTTTTCCAACCCTTTCTTAACTCTTGTCAGTTGTTTTCTTGAGTTATAGATCAGGTCCTGGTATTCTCTTTCAGAATTTCAGTAATTCACTGTTGCCCACAAAGTAGAATTCAGAATCCTCAGTATTCAAGGTCTTTCATGTTCTTGTTCCAGCATTTACTGCTTAACCTACTTCAGTTTGGTTTCTCATCTTCTTACAACTTGTATATACCCTTTTGGGGATTCATGTTTAAGTCACCACCATGTTGCTAAAGCCAGTGGATACTCTACAAATGCTTTTTTCCTTTGTCTTCTGTCATACTTCTTTTCTTCCTAATATCCTGACTGCTGCTGCTTAGTGTTCTTTGCTGCCTATCCTCTTGTACGTGATCTTTAAATAGCTGAGTTTTCAAGGTTTAGTCTTTGCCCAGTTCTCCATAATTGTCTTTCTACCTAGACCATGTCATCCAGTTCTGTGCTAAAATGCCATGTGACAGCCATGTGACAACTGCCAGTTTTATATTCTAGCTCAAATGAGTCTTCTGAGTATCTAAAAACCTACTCACCGTTTCCACTTCATTGTCTCATAGGCACCTCAAATTCAGCATGTCTTAAATTCATGATTGTGTTCAACCTCCCTCCAGCTTTTTCTTCCTTCAGTGTTATCCATTCTCAATGAATGGCACCACTATCCAACAGTTTTCATGCTAACAACCTAAAAAGCATTCTTTGTGCTCCCCCTCCCTAATGCTCCGTACCCAATTACAAATTCTATCACCTCCCACTCCAAAGTACATCTCAAGTCCATCCAGTTTGTCTTCTTTATTGCCATCCAAATCCATGGCACATCAATTCTTGCTTGTACTGCTACATTCTTAATCCATTCTTCACATATATCTACTCCCTTGCCTACCTCTTCAGCTTTATTTCATGCTTCTTTTCTCCCAGCTCACTGTAGTTTTATTACTAGCCTTTTCATTCCCCAAATTTATCATCACTTCTAATGCTTTTACATTTTCTGTTCCCCTTATTTACCATGCAAACCAAACTCTTTCCATCCCCTCTGATAATTTACTCAGATTCATCCTTCAGATTACAGCTTAAATTACTTTCCTGACTGCCTTTTCTGATTCTCCAGAATTATCCTTAAATTTGCCTGATATACACTTTCATAATACCTTCTAATTTTCTTTCTTAGCATTTATGACATTTGTAATGATATAATTACACGTGTTCCCCAATTATATTTTAAAGTTCAAAGGATCAGGGACTTTATCTCTCTTATTCTCCGGTATAGTTCTCAGTGCATAGCTCGGTGCCTGACACACAGTAATGAATGCTGCTCAAGAAACGTTACACCAAATCTTACACTCCTACCATCTCAAAATGTTCAGTTTTCCAGATGTGCAGTATGCTATTACACCTCTCTGATTTGGCATTAATAATTCTCTGAGTCTGGAATAATCTTTCTCCCAAACCCACTCATCCATTAAAGCCCAACTTAAATACTATTTCCTCCATGACGAATTCCCAGAATCCCACCCAAATATAGTCAGCCATTCTGCAGCACTCCCATAACATATTGTTTCTTTGTAACATTTACTTCATTCTGTCTTATCTAAAGACTATTCTTATGTCTGTCTCCTTCACTGCATGAGACCTTCTTGAGGATAAAAGAGTATAACTTATTTATCTTTGTTTTCCACAGCATACAGCATTTCTAGCACATAGTACATCCTCAGTTATTGTTGAGGGGCAGGTAAGAGGATATATTCGTATTGTCTATCACCCAAGCTCTCTTTTCCCCCTATTTCCTGGGAGAGTTCTCTTTCTCAATCAAGTAGGATTATTGTCTTTTTATACCTGGGCCTGGAGTCTGGGGCCTTTAGTCAAAGAAACTCTGGCCTTTGTAGTTTACTTTGGAGTTCTATTTATATACTAACCCCATGATAATCTGTCATTTTGATTCAGGTGAGTATGTTCTCTGAAGCCAACAGGGATATGTTACAATTTGGTTTTCTTCTCATCAGTAAGGAATGTTTTGTCCATAATCTTTGCCTCCTATCTGTCCTTGGTATTTCTTCATTCTTTGCCTCTTTTTAGAATGTATAATTGATTTGAGATTTTCTTTCTCTTTCTATTCATTTCAGAAAAATATACATATATCCATAATTCCATCCCATCTGGAGACAATTATTATTAATACCTTGGTGTGTATTATTCCAAATACTCTTTTTCTGTTCATTAATTCATTTAACAAATATTTGTTGATCACCAAGAAATTTTCAGGCAGTAGTCTAGATATGGGAAGTATAGCAGGGAACAGTATAGACAAGGTTCATATTCTCATGAACTAAGAGAAGAAAGACAATAAAATACATGTTAAGTAATGATGAATGTCTAAAAAACAGAATAAGAAGTATAGAGTGGTTAGAGAAGGTTGTTTGGATAGTAACATTTAACATTCTATGCCTATTTGCATATCTTTATTGATTATTCAAGTGTATTTTATTAGTTTTCTCAGTGTATTATTAACATCTTTCCATGTAAATAAATACACTTCTATAATATTTTTAACAACCGTATTTGTTGTTGTTTTTGTTGTATGGATAGCAAATTTACTTAACCAATCAAATCACCTGTTGCTTAACATAATGATTTTCTTAGGATAAGTGTCAAGGAGTAGAATTGCTGGGTTAAAGGGTATACACAATTTTGAGGTATGTAACACATATTTCTAGATTATCTTCTACAAGATTGTGCCAGCTAATACTCCTACCAGCAGTGTATGAACCCATACACTACCCTGTTTGGTGTGATCTCTTTAGTGACTCTTGAATAGGATTCAGGTAGGGAAAGAATATCTTTGATTTACTAATTGTTTCCCTTTATCTGATCTATTTCTCTCCACCAGCAAATATTTCCTCTTCTTGTCTACTACAAGAACCCCATTCAAACTTATCCTCTGAGTCTCAAAATTATCTTTTTTTGCATCTTACTCGCCAATATTAGCCAAAATTTTACTTTCCTGAGTGCTTTATTCCTAGTTTGGTAACAAACTAATTCATATTAAAGTACTTATCATTGATAACTTCATGTTGGGGAGTTGATATGTTTTAAAAGAAGATTCATGTTAAATCAGAGATGTTCCATTCTAACAGTAATATTTTAGGCATTTAAGAATATTTTACTCAGATTCCTTTAAGTCATCCCACATAGATGCCTGTTTTATCTATGCACACCACCAACCCTACTCTCTAGTTTTCCATATAAGGATGCATATGATGAGTTCACTGTTACCTATTCTGCACTTGCTTTGCTTAACCTGTCAATTATTTTTTCCATTTTGGTTTTCTTCCCTCCCTTGTTGTCATTATGATTTTCAAATTTTACTAATGTATTTAATTGCATAGATATTACATTCATCTACCAAAGGGTATATACAATAAAAGACTCCTACCCATCCTAGTCTCCACTTTCCCTCCCCAGAGGCAGCCAGTGTTTCCAATCTTGGGTATTCTGCTAGAGATATTTTAGGATATGTAAGTAAATATATCGCCTGTATGATTTACTCTCCATGTTGTGATAGCACTATGAATTCCAATTAGTTCTGTTTGAGCCTTGGAGACATGTTTCTCTTAGAGTTCCTCCCAGCTTGTGTAGCTTTAGACATTGGAAATATGGTCTTACGGCCATATTTCAATTATTATGGCCACTTTTTCTGAGAGAAGACAGATCTAGATTGCCTTGGATTCCTTGTAAGTGTAAATTTTTTCCCCTCTAGGAATCAAAGGTTAATAATGAGAAGTCCCGTACTAAGAGCCCCAAGCCTGCGGAAAGCCCCCAACCAGTCACTAAGCTGTCTGATCAGCCCACTGCTGCTTATGAGTATTATGATGCTGGCAATCACTGGTGCAAAGATTGCAACACCATTTGTGGGACCATGTTTGACTTCTTCACCCATATGCACAATAAGAAGCACACACAGGTAGGTATACCGCCCTTTATTATTTCTAGTCATACCTTCACTTTCCTCAAACTTCTATACCCCCATCTGCATTACAAAGCTGGAAAATGAAACATTCTCATATGGGCAGGAGCCCCAATCTGAAGAGCCAAGAGATACCAACAAAGGAGACACCATCCCCAGGCTCAGTCCAGGGGACCTGCCTGTAACTAAACACCATGACAAGTGTAAGTGAGGCTTATGCCTCTTTTAATTCCTTGAGTACCTGATTTTTTGTTTCATTTTATCTTTTTCCAGTGCTTGCTCTAACATGTGTTTACCTTTTCCACAGGTGATTTCCATTTAAACAGTTGGCAGAGGGGGTGGGGGCGGGCGACTGGGGACTTTTGGTTCCCTGTTCTTATGTATAGGGGAAAAAAGAGAGAGAAAAGTGGGTCATTGAGTTTTTAGTGCTGTTGTGTGAGCACCTCTGCCTCTTACAAATAGACACTGGATCCCTACAACAGACCTTGGGCTTCAAAGACCCAGAGTGAGGCCAAGCAAGATGCTGTAAAGCGCACTGACAAGATAACTGTTCCTGCAAAAGGTATGTGTCCTCTTTGCCTCCTTTGTGCTTTCCTTACATTCAGCCAAGGAAGAGGTGCCCTTGAACTAAGGTGCTAGAAAGCAGCATAGCATGAGAAATAGCCATTCCTTTTAACTAAGGTTCTCTGTGTAAAATCATGACTAGGTCCTGAAAGATATAAAGAGATCTTTAAGACCATGATCTCTACCCATATGGCCAAAAATCTACTAACAGATGTTACACATATACATATTACTTAGAATATAGCAGAACTGTCTCTGTCATTGAGTTATGCACTCCAAATCTTATTTATTTGAAATCCAGGTTAACAAGGACATTAAGAGATGCAGTAATTTAATTCTTTTTCAACTAAGAACTGTACAGTTCTTATTAAGGGTTAAGTGGAGAAGTAGAAACTTTCTTTGTCCTTAAACTTTTCCGTTTCTTACCTTCACAAGTAGCCAGTGCTACTACTGTATCCTCTAGATCTATAGATGATAAATTTCTGAGTAATTAATATCAACATGTCATACAAATAGTAGTGGGCTGATTGGGAGTATAGCTTTTAAATCTCCTAAGGTGTTTAGTGCTAGTTAGAGTTAAGGAGAATCAGCTACAGGAATGGGTCTGACACAGACTACTCCTGAGTTAACCAGTTAGTGTTCTCAAGAGGTAGAAGGAATGAGGTCTAGAGTTTAAGCCTTAGCTTGGGAAGACTATGCCATTTGATTTATCTAAATGCTACTTCTGACTTCAAAGTGGGTAAGGTCCTCTATACTATTAATATATAATCATTTTACTGCAAAGGGGTGGTGGGATTTTCTTAGGTTGCTGTCATTCTGGGTGGAAACGACTTATTTCCTTGACTTTTTTCTACCTCTTTCAGGCTCTGAGTTTCTGATTCCTGTCACTGGATTTTACTGCCAGCTCTGTGAGGAATTTTTGGGGGATCCAATTTCTGGGGAGCAACATGTGAAGGGTCACCAACACAATGAGAAATACAAGGTTGGTCTTTGAAGTAGCATGTGGAGTTTCCAACTTTCTGCATTAATTCTTTTGACTTTGTCAGACAACTTCAGAGCCAGAAAAAGTTATTGACACTTCAAATTCCATATAATCAATAGGAAATTCTCCCCAATCCTAGTGAGAGATGCTCAGCTGATAGCACCATCTATATTCTTGAGGAGTATTACTCTGGAGATTTCTACTAAATGAATTCTAACAGTGGCAGGGCCAAGATTTTGTGTTATGGTATTTTCACCAGTTGTTGAGTCTTTATTTTTTTTCTTCCCAGAAATATGTAGATGAAAACCCATTGTATGAGGAGCGGCGGAATCTGGACCGCCAAGCTGGCTTGGCTGTGGTCCTAGAGACAGAACGGCGACGGCAGAGTGAGCTAAAGCGCAAACTTAGTGAGAAACCAAAGGAGGAGAAGAAAGAAAAAAAGGCAAAGGTAATGAAAGAACTAAAGGAGGATGACAAAGTCTCTGAGGAATTAGAAGAACAACTCTCTGAGGGTAGGAACTCCCCCGAAAAAACTGAAAATAAAAGAAATGCTAGCGTCAAACTCCAATTAAAAGAAGAAGTAAAGAAGGAATCACCAGCATCATCATCTTTTGGGAAATTCAGTTGGAAGAAACCAGAAAAAGAAGAGGAGAAAAGTTCACTGGTGGCCCTAAGTATCCCTAAAGAAGAGATTGTAGAAAGTAGTAAGGACAAAGAGGATGGCAAAGCTGAAGCTGGGAAGGCAAAGCCCATCAAAATCAAGCTCTCTGGGAAAACTGTTGTTGCACATACGAGCCCTTGGATGCCTGTTGTGACAACTTCAACGCAGACTAAGATCCGACCCAACCTGCCTATCCCATCCACAGTACTCCGCAAGTCAGGTTCAGCCACCGTGAGCAAGCCAGCTCCTCTTAACACCTTTCTGTCCATCAAGTCCTCTGGAACCACTGCTAAGCCTCTGCCAGTGGTTAAAGAGTCTTCTGCTGATCTCCTCTTGCCTCCAGACATCATCTCCAAAGCATTTGGAGGGGAAGAGGTGATCCTAAAAGGGTCTCCAGAGGAAAAAATGGTGTTGACTGAAAAGAATGAGCCATCCCATATACCTGAGCAAATGCTCCCACCTCCTCCACCCCCCCCACCCCCACCTCCTCCACCCCTCCCAGTTATACCTCATCCAGCTGCCCCATCTCCTGCTCAAGCAAATGATGTCTTGACTCCAGTAAAATCAAACCCAGTTGTATCTCATACTCTCGGCCCTGGCTTCGTGGGTCCTAAGGTTTTGAACCCAGTGTTGCCTATAGCCTTTATGGCCTCAGCACAGCCAGCTGCCATTCCTTCTGATGAAACAGCTCCAGGGGTGAGTGAGAGTGATCGGGATCAGACCTTATTTTCTGTGTTAGTACGTCCTCCACCACCCCTCTCAAGTGTGTTCAGTGAACAAGCCAAAAAATTGGAGAAGCGAAATTCTTGTTTAGCCACAGCCAATGCTAAGGACCTGTATGACATATTCTACAGTAGTGGTGGAAAGGGGACCCCTGAGACTAAGCTGAGTAGTGGTCTGTTGGCCAACGGGGAAAACAGCAATCTCTCTAGAACTGAAAGTTCAGACACTTCTGTCACTTCTCCTTTGAACAGCAGAACATCACAAGAGGAGTTGCATCAAGATAGGGGTTTGGTTACTGCTCCTGTAGTCAGCAACTCTGAAAAGCTCATTGCAAAAATTCCAGTGTCCCTAGGGAAATGGTCAGTTGTACACCCAAAAAGGAGAGGCAGCAGCTTTCTACAGCCTCTGACAAGGTTGTGCCAAAGCAGGTCTTATGAAAGTAATACCCCAAAGACAGACTCTCTGCCCGTGTGGACTTCTAGCTCCTTCCAGAGTGAAACTAAAAGGGATTTATCTCCAGAGGGGAAAATTGAGCTTGACCTGGGAGAGCCAGGGCCACCTGGTGTAGAACCAGCTCCTCAGCTGTTAGATATACACCATTATACCAAGGAATCTCAGAAGTTGGTAGAAATCCACCTCAGAGAATCTAGTAACCAGGAGAAGGAAAGCCAAGAACTCCGCCAGTCTGAGGATTGTAGAGAAAGTGAGGTAGAGACAAACAGTGGACTAAAAGGAAAGGTAACAGTGCTCTCTGAGGGGATGGTTGAAGAGGAAGCAGGTATTGTTAGGCCCCACCACATAAAAGATTCTAACTTGAACCATGGGAACAGATACATGTGGGAGGGAAAAGTAAAACAGCCCAAGTTGCTAATAATTAACAAAGAGGCTGAACAGTCCACAAAATTGATGACAGGAAATGAAACTCCAAGTAAAGTAGTGATTGAATTAAGTGCACAGGCTCTTTCATCCACAAGGGCAAAAAAAGACTTATTTTCTTCTGAAGCTAGGTCCTTACTCCAGAACTCACAAGATATACCTGTGAAAATTTCTACTCCAGAATTGCTTCTTCAGTCCCCAGCCAGATCAGCTGTGTGTTTAACAGATCGTTCTGAGAAAGGAGTTTCAGCTGGTAGTGAGGAGTGGCTAGAAAATTCAGCTCCAGAATCAGTTTCTAGAACTTCTAGATGTGGAAGCCTCAAACTCAAGAGAGAAAGTTCAAAAGACTTTCAAGGTAAAAAGATCTATGAGCTGGCTGTTCGGGATGAAAACAAGAATAGGCCTGAGACCTGGGAAAGCCCAGAGAAACCAGAAGTGGAAACCCTGGAGCTACAAGATGCCCATTCAAAATTAACAGGGACAATAGAAAGCAAGACCTTAGAAGACCTTGAAGCTACAGACTTAAAAGTAGAGGAACTTGCTGCCTTGGGAAATCTGGGGGATATGCATGTTGATTTCTGCAATACTCGGGCAGACCCAGCACATAGATCCCCAACTGCCCTGTTTCAGAAAGTGTGTGAAGAAAATACAGTATCATCTACAGGGTGTAATTCCTCTACTTCCTCTGAGTTTGAACCAATATCATCTTTTTCTGGCTTTCCGTTAGATTCTCCCAAAACCTTGGTGCTTAACTTTGAGACAGAAGGTAAGCAAATCTCATCTAATCCAAGAAGTGTCAGAATCACTTCTAACATTTTGAAAACTGGACTTCCTATAGAAAATGTTGACTGTAGCTTGGGAGCCTTAGAGGGAACACATCAGGCCCTTGACCTGTTAGCAGGAGGAGTGATGCCTGATGAAGTAAAAGAAACTTCCCGATTAGAGAAACAAGAGTCACTCAGATTGGAATCAGAAATAATTACTCCTACAGGCCTTGGGCCATCTCCTTGCCTTCCAGACCTTGTTGACTTTGTTACACGAACATCTGGAGTTCAAAAAGAGAAACTCTGTTCTCCACTTTCTGAGCCAGGAGACCCTCTTAAGTGTAGTTCCCTGGAGATGGGCCCACTACAACTAGAGATACCGAATGCATCCATTATAGACATGGCAATTCCTCAAGTAGGTGATGACAACGGCAACCCTTTGAATTTGGTAAAAACTCCAGCTTCACGGTCCCCTCCAAGGGAGCAGGTAGTTGGAGGTATTATGGTCCCTCAGGAAATCCCTGAAGAAGAAACTACAGTTAACGCCATCCAGGACCACACAGAATCCAGTGTTCACAAATAAGAGTTAACACCCAGAGCTACTTGTGGATGAATCAAATTGGCTTCTAGAAATCAGATGCCCAGATGATCCAGGACTGGTTTGCTATCTCATCTGGAACCTACGCCAAGAGATGCAGTCAGCATCTTACAGTAAAACGTTTGTGGAAGCTAACAGAAATTTACCTCCCTTTTTCCTTTCCCTTTAAAATATCAGACAAATCAATAACTTCTATACATAACTGTAAAAAGTATTTTCTGTTAATTTTTTTTTTTGGCCAATTTATTTTCTCCTACTTTGTCATTAAAATCAAACATCTATCTGGCTCAACACACAGTGTGCTTTGATTGTATTTTGGCTTTGACTCTGCCATTTCTGGAATGTGGGGGAGGAGGGAGACAGAGAGCTGACCTCTCCAGTTGCTGTGTTGTATTCCTACTCAATTTCCGGGGCAGCTGACGGATCTCTGGGGGAAACACCAGAAGGTTTGCTGAAATGGAAAGCCTGAAGGAAGAATTATTTATCTCTTTGGCTTCCATTTGGATAGGCCTGCCTTAACATAGTTTCAAATGCACCGTGAGTAGCTCTTTTGTTTACTGTTTACTTCCCTTATTGGCATGTCAACTCCTGTACTTCCCTTACTGTGTTGCCTTCCTTTGAGATGGTTCTGCTAACCCACAAACCTGTTTGGAAATGACCTCAGTAAACATGGAAGGAAATCTGGCAGGCTCACTTTTAGAAGACAACAAATCGGTAAGGCTTATTTGTGGCTCAATGCCAAGAGCAGATATGCTTTTGGGATAACTTTTATTTTTGAAATGGACTTTGTTTATTGTATTGTGATCCAGTAACATTTTGTATTAAATTGTTTAGCAGCCATTTCTGTTCTGAAGAAGTAGAAGATCTGAAACTTGTTTTGGGATCGGACTCATTCCCTGTTCCACAAACCCATATGTATCCTTTCCTTTACCTCCTCCTTTCCCAGTTTATTTCCACTGTAGAGTGATGTTTTGGGTTGTACATTTTGTTAAAAAGATTAAAGAATTTATGAGTTGGCTTGGACAAGTTTATTTTTAATGTATTAATTGGAATAAATGCATTAATCTCACGTTTCTTTCTGGATTTTTGTTTTGAAACCACATACATTTGAACTCCAAAGGAAAACTAGAACAGCGAACCTCTGCTGCCCTATAATCTGTCCATACCCCTAACCATTTTTTTCTCACTTTTCAGAGCTACTTTCTTCATGCCTGAATGTTAGGTTATATAGTCTGTGCCCCAGTGCTGCCTGGATGGGTAGCGAATAGACAACACTTGTCTGGTATTGACATCTTCCTATTGTGAAGTTTTGTATATACCCCTGTGTTGACTCTCCTTAGGTGCTTCTGGAAACTGAGCTCCCCTAGGACAATCAGGTTCTAGCTGAGGGTGCTCTCGGGAATCAGAGAACTCAGTTCTCAAATTTTCTAATCTCTGTCCCAGTTTCCTCTTGATATTCCTCATCAGCATTTTATAACCTGGCTCTACAGAGGCTTCAGAGTCCTATTTCCCCACCTATTCCTCAAAGATAATGCTGATCATTTTTCCTGTTTCCTTGTGTGCTGGGCTGTAAAATTCCTAGGTTGAGTTTGGGGAGGCTATTTAATGTTTCTAGAACCTTCACTAATGTCAATGTAGAAGTCATCCTTGCCTCTCTTTTTCATCATGTGGAAGGACTTGGATTTGGAAGAGCTAGATCCTTAACTATGCCTCAGCAATGTGCCTTGCTGTGATTTTAGACTAGTTGTACTACATTGTGTCACAGGGTTTTAGTTTTCTTTAATATGACGATCGTTAACTCCATTTCAGCACCAAATGTATACAGACAGGCCATCCTACCTGCGTAAACATTCTAGAACTGCTTTTTCAGTTGAAGCCTGATTTCAATGCATTTTCTGCCTGGAAACGATATACTAACTCAGGAGGTCCCTTTAGAAGAAGTTAAACTCAGAGGTTTAGAGAGCTTCAGAGAGATTTGTTTTCCTAGAGAAATACTCCCTCCCCATTATAGAAGGTGATCTGCAGGAATTCAGGGAACTCAAGAAACTTCAGAACTTCTAATGCCAGTTTGTACTGATTTTTAGGCCTGTTCACTTAGTAGGTCACCTCTTTCTGGGGACTTAGGGAAAGAGTGAGGAGGAGCTAATCATATCTAGTTCGTAATCCTAACCTTACTCCCTCTCTGAGGGAGTCAGAATTTTACTCTCTTGGGTAGGAGGGGGCCACTTGAGAGGGTAGGAAAAGAAGAAAGGAAAAATCTAGGAAGGGTAGAACTAGTTGAAGTAGCTTTGAGTACTCAGCCTAGGTTTGGTAGCAGCTCTTTTATTCTCTGGATAGCTTCAGGATTTACACCAAAGGCAGATGCTTACTAATCTGGGACTTTTTCTAGACTAATGCTCACTTCTGAGTTGTAGAACGGCATTCTTCATAGCTTCCTTGAACCAGCAGAGGGAGAGCTTTTAGAAATCTGTAGTCTGGACAGGAAGTGTTGCTGGCTTCTTCCTTTCTGATCAGTGGGATCTAGCTTTGCATTCCATCCCGAAAAGCCAGGTGAAAGGAAAGGCAGAACTCTAATTCCATAGTTAGAGGTAGCGTATTTGTTGCTTTTATTCACTGCTATCATAGTGTTGAATAAATTTTCAACTTAGGAGATGAAGGAGTGGGCCCTGATTTTTAAATGTGGCTTATGGCATAACTATGTTTAAATTTTGGCAACTATCAGGAACAATTTTTATTGGACTCAACTGTGAGAACAAATGACCCACAATTATATTTAAATTTGGCCAAAAAAAAATACCAACATTTACCTAAATTGTGTAATAGCCTCCTAAAAATGTCACCAGGCTTTGTGAATGGAGGCTTCCTGCTTTATAAGCCATCTTCTATTCACAGCGATTCTATTCACAAGGCATGTAATGATCTCTTTCTGCTTATATTGCTGGGTAATATAGTTTTCTCACTTCACCCCATGCCTCTTCATCTCTCTAAAAAGCCAATAAAAGTTAATGTTTTGGTAGCAAATAAGTCCATTTATCAGACTTCCAGGTTTAGGGACTGAGGAAGAATGGAGTAGAGAAGGTATAGGCATCCAACAGGGACATAAAGTGTTCTTTTGTTTTAAGGTGGTGGAGGGCTCAGAGAGGAGATAGTATATCATAGAAATGAAATTTTTAAAAACTTATTTGTATATTAATAAGCATTGCTTCTCCTCACCTTGACAAAGCTGATCTACCAAACCTAGGATGAGAACATAAAGTCTTCGTTTGTTAACAATTTATGTGAGAACATGGACAAATGGAAATAGTTTGGAGTTGTGAGCACATTTATTTAGAGTTTAATTTTGGAGTAGTATTTATGTCATTGTTAACTAAAAATTATGTCTATAACAACATTGATAAGCCAAGCAGTTGAATTTATAATGAAAATCTCAAATCACAACTTCTGAGAAAAGCATATGTAAACATGTATGTTTATGTTGTAGCACTTAACATGGTTGTAATTTTACATTTATGTTTCTTTTATTCATATATGCCTCCCGCTTGTCCCCTGACTACATTATAAACTCTCCAAAGCAGGAAGTCTGTCTTTGTTTATTGTTTTAAGCATTGTATTCACCGTGCACAGTTGCTTGGCACATAGAGGATGCTCAATAAAATTCATTGAAAGAATCAGTGTGGTAATAACTGTTTTTATCAACTGATTGTTAATACTTAGCAATTTATAAGCAATTTATAAACTAAATTGCTGACTATATTTGCTGGGTGCTTAGCCACTTGTTCTCTTACTTCTGTCCTGGGTCTTTTTATACAAAGCACTGTCTATGTAGCAGTGAGTGCATGTCAAGGCTTCCAGTGGTTCCCTCATTTCAACAGCATTCTGGAAGAGTGGTGCCAGGCTAAGAGGGAAACACACTGCTCTTGCACTTCCTAAAAGAAGGGATGAGAGGGAGGGTAAACTGACCTTACAGTTTGCAAAAAAAAAAAAAAGTTTTGGGGGATCTAACTTTCAGGTCACCTCCTTTCTCCTTCCAGCCAGATTTCATAATTATGTAAACAGTTAAGGCTGAAGGAGTAATTCAATACTTTGGGCCCAGTGTCTTCTTGACACCTCATCAAAACTAAATCATAACCAAAAAATGTTGCCTTTGGAAGAAGGATGAGGGATGCTTTAATTTTTTATTTTGTTTTCTGTTTTGTTTCAACATCCTGACTATGAAAATGCATTTTATATCAAATACAAATATTTTATACACAACATACACATGCACACATATGTAAAATATATAACATTCATATGAGTAAGGGTTATCTGGTGCTGTGGAATTATAGGCCAGTTTTTTTTTCAGCCTCTGTATACGTTTATGTATTAACAATTAATATATTTTTTTAAAGTTGTGGCTCTCTACTTAGTGCATCCCTGTCTTCCTTCAGTCCTCTTGTCTGTTTCCATCACTGCAGATAGATCCTACTGCTTTTCCCTTAAGACTTCCTAAATTCCTCTACTCCCATTAATGCTGGGCAGCATAGCCTCTTCAAGAATCTCATACTGTTCTTTCCTTCTTCCTCTTTTCCTTCTCCCTTTCTCTTGCCACAACCTCTGTTGAGCTGGTTGTGCATATTCATTAATGTTGTACAAGTACTTGAACGTTAAATGACATAAATCAAGATACTTGTCTTCACAAAGCTTAATTTAATGCAAGTATAAGAGATACCACAGTCTTTGTTACATATAGAAGAACAGAAGTTAATTCATACCTAGATGTATTGATTTAAAGTTGTAAGGCTTTTGTTCCATTTGTGGAGGATCAGGCAAGAAAGGAGTTTTGTAGAAAATAAGGAAAATCAGCATATTTAAGAGAAGTGAATGAACAGGGTGAAAATAGAGGCAGAGTTACATAATAGGAGAAAGATGGCAAAGAGATAAATCATATTGAGATATTATTTTCTTTCACCTCTCTGATACTCTACCCCTGCTGAGTTTCCACCCAGCCTTCCTTTAGCCCACCTACATAAGCATGATTATGATCACGTTGTTACTGACTCTCATCCACTTGTCTTCCTTTCTTTTCAGGGGCAATTCCAGAATTCTTCAGTTTTCCAACAAGAAGAACTGCAACAGACATTTCTGACCCCTGGAGTCAGGGATAGAAACCACAGAGACCACGGAAATGAGCGCCCTTGCGGCCAGTAGCAATCACCTGAAGGGTCTGAAGGTGGGTATGGCTGCTGTGGGCAGGAATGGGTTGTGGAGAAGCCCCTGCCATTTTAGTTACCAGGAAATGGTGAGTTGAGTGGATGAATATGTATATCTTTGTACCAGTAGAGGAGGAACAAGATGAGAATGTATGTAGAGGGGATGCATTTTAGACTTGCCACTCTTCACCTCACTTAGCATTGAATAAACTATCTCCTGAACTTCCATCTCTCATTTTGTGCCATGATACTTATGTTGAAGTTGTGACTGGACACAGTTTCTCACGTCTGTAATCCCAGCATTTTGGGTGGCCGAGGTGGGGAAAATTGCTTGGCCCAGGACTTCGAACCCAGCCTGAGCAATATAGCAAGACTTCATCCCTACAAAAAAAAAAAAAATTAGCTGGGCTTGGTGACACACACCTGTAGTCCCAGCTGCTCAGGAAGCTGAGGCAGAGGATCACCTGAGCACAGGAGGTTGAAGCTGCAGTAGGTCATGATTGTGCTATTGCACTCCCGCTTGGGCAACAGAATGAAACCCCAACTCAAAAAAAAACAAACAAAAAAAACAACTGTGAATTCAGGTCTTCGTATTCTTCCTGGGTCCTGTTCCGCAGTGTCCCTAGCAAGTAGGTTATCTCTTACCTCACTTCTAGCCTCCTTTATGGTCCATACAAGAACAATGTAAAATTGGATATGCCCTTAGAGTGGGGTATGAGTAGGCAAAGGAGGCTCAATAAAGGGACAATCACAAAAGGGGTGTTTGAAACCCTTAAGATATCAGACTTTAGGACAGCTGTCTATCAGTTTACACTCAGTCTTACTGCCTTTCCTACACACATTGAAACATCTGGTCCAGAAGAGCAGGCAAGAATCATTTCAAAATATCAAGAAAACCTCTTATTCTCTGTTCATCTAAAATGCCGGTAGTTACTTCTTTTACTTCTCTTTGTACTTTGGGACTGTGAACTCAAAACCACAATGGGAAATAAGAACCAGAACCCAATAAAATTTAGCTGACCTTTGAATCCTGTAAACTCAGATTTATTTAAATCTAAGCTGCCTCAATTCTAGATTTATCCTTAAAACTATTAGCCTAGTTTTGTTTTTGATTTATAAATCCAGGTACTCTTTGAGTCCTGGAGGTCTAGTTTATTGCCCAAATAAATCTACAGTTTTAGAAACTTTGGGGAGTATACATGAGTATAGCATATAACCAAAGCCATTATAATAAACAGTGGAATAAGCAGTCAATAAAGGGTAAAAAGTACCTCAAAGCCTCTTGTTGCTGAGATTTTATCAGTTAAGGACTACTCATTCCTGAGGCATGACTCTGTGCATGAAGCAATGGAAAGCAGCCCAGTGCCAGGGCTGCCAACACTTTGTCACCACTACTTTCTCTCCCTTGCTCCAGCCTAAGTCCTGTCTCTCATCAACTATCACATTCCCCTGTTCAGGGACAATCAAAGATGTTTGTCACAAGCTTTCATACCGAACTGTGACTCACACTTAACCTCCATCCCCTACTTTGCTGATTAGACCTCAATTCCCCAATGGTGTCTGAAGTATACTTATCTGGCAATGGGCATGGGGAAAGGGAACGTTTTTTAAAATAATATTTTTCCTTTTGGAATTATTTTATTTGATAAGAGTTCACATGTATTATGAATGAAGTATTTAAGATCTTAATTGAAATATAATTAATGTTTTTTTTTTTTTGAGTTGGCGTCTCACTCTGTCGCCCAGACTGGAGTGCAGTGGCACGTTCCCGACCACCACAGCCTCGACCTGCTAGGCTCCGGCGATCCTTCCGCCTTCCAAGTAGCTGGAACTACAGGCGCGTGCTACCACACCTGGCTAATTTTTTGATTTATTGTAGAGATGAGGTCTTGCCAAGTCGCCCAGACGGGTCTCAAACCCGCGGTCTCAGGCAATCCACTCACCTCAGCCTCCCAAAGCACAGGATTACAGGCTGAGCCACCGAGCCCAGCTTAAAGTATAGTTTTCATATTTAAAAAAACACATATCACAGTGTCAAGCTTAATGATTCCACAAAGTGAACATATCTGGGTAACCAATACCCAAGTCAAAAATATCATCAGAGAAATGCAAATCAAAATTACTGTGAGCTAGCACCTCACACCAGTCAGAATGACTATTATTGAAAAGTCCAAAAACGACAGATGTTGGTGGGACTGCAGAGAAAAGGGATACTTGTACACTTTAGTGAGAATGTAAGTTAGTTCAACCCCTGTGGAAAGCAGTTTGGAGATTTCTCAGAGAACTAAAAATAGAGCTTTCACTTGACCCAGCAATCCCGCATCTGGGTATATACCCAGAAGAACATACATTGTTCTACCAAAAAGACACTTGCATTTGTATGTTTATCATAGCACTAGTCACAATAGCAAAAGCATGGAACCAAGATGGTAGACTGGATAAAGAAAATGTGATACATATACACCAGAGAGTGCTACATAGCCATTAAAAAAGCAATGAAATCATCATTTGCAGCAACATGGATGCAGCTGGAGGATATCATTCTAAGCGAATTATCACAGAAACAGAAAACTGAATACTGCATGTTCTCACTCTTAAGTGGGTACTAAACACTGGGTGCATACAGGCACAAGCATGAGAACAACAGACACTGGGCACTGCTAATGGTGGGAGGAAAGAAGAAGGAATAAGGGAAAGAAGGAATGAGGTACCATGCTCACCATGGGGGAGGGAGTAGAGGGTGGGACAGGCTCATCAGAAGCCTAGACCTTACCTATGTAACAATATACCTATGTAACAAATATACCTATGTAACAAATCTTCACATGTACCCCTGATTCTAAAATAAAGTTAAATATATGACCAACACCCCAGAAGTTCTTCTCATGTCCTCTTCCAGTCACTACTTTTCCAAAATGTAACCACTATCTCAGATACTTTTAAAAAAATATTGAGGTGAAATATACATCACAAAATATGTGACATTTTTATTGCCCCCAAATAAAACTCTATATCCCTTAAGCAGATAGTCCCCATTCCTACCTCCTTGTAGCCCCTGGCAGTCACCAATCTGCTTTCTGTCTCTATGGATTTATCTATTTTGGATATTTCATGTAAATGGAATCATTCATTTAGTGTTATGTTTTTGAGGTTCATCAACATTGCACATGTATCAGTATTCCATTTAATGGCTGATTAATATATATACTACATTTTATTCATTCATTTGCTGATGGACATTAGAGTTGTTTCCACCTTTTGGCTAGTGTGAGTAGTGCTACTGTGAAATATTTGAGTACCTGTTTTCAATTCTTTCAGGTGTATACTAGAAGTGGAATAGCTGGGTCATGTAATTATGCTTAATTTTTTTTGAGGAACTGCCAAAAAAGTTTTCCACAGCACCTGAATCATTTTACATACCTGTCGGCAGTGTACAATGGCTCTAGTGTCTCTGTAACACTTAATATTTTTTTGATATATATTGTAACCATTGTAGTATCTTGGTTTCAGTTTGCATTTTCTTTTTTTTTTTTTTTTTTATTGAGTTGGAGTCTCACTCTGTCGCCCAGACTGAAGTGCAGTGGCCGCTGCCGGCCACCGCAGCCTCGACCTGCTGGGCTCCGGCAATCCTTCCGCCTCAGCCCTCCAAGTAGCCGGAATTACAGGCATGCGCTACCATGCCCGGCTGATTTTTTGATTTATTGTAGAGATGAGGTCTCGCTGAATGACTTAGGATATTGAGCATCTTTTCTTGTGCTTATTGGCCATTTATCTGCTTTGCAGAAATGTCTTTTTAAGTCCTTTGTCCATTTCTAAATTGGGTTGTTCATTTTTCTGTTGTAGAGTTGTAAGGATTCTTTATATATTCTGAATACTAGGTCTTTAGCAGATACATGATTTACAACCATTTTCTAGGCTATCTTCTCGCTTTCTTGATAATGTCCTTTGCACAAAAGCTTTTAATTTTGATGAAATTTAATTTATCTATTTTTTCTTTTATTGCTCATGATTTGGGTGTTATGTGTAAGAACTTGTTGACAAATCCAAGGTCTTTTTTTTTTTTTTGAATTGGAGTTTCACTCTGTCGCCCAGACTGGAGTGCAGTGGCACACTCCCGGCCACCGCAGCCTCGACCTGCTGGGCTCCAGCGATCCTTCCGTCTCAGCCTTCCGAGTTAGCTGGAACTACAGGCGCACGCTACCACCTTGGCTAATTTTTTGTAGAGATGAGGTCTCGCCAAGTTGCCCAGGTGGGTCTCGAACCCGCAGGCTCAGGCAATCCACTCACCTAAGCCTCCCAAAGCGTGGGATTACAGGCCGAGCCACCAAGCCCAGCTAGATCCAAGGTGTTAAAGATTTGCCCTTATGTTTTCTTCTAAGACCTTTGTAGTTTTAATTCTTACTATTTAGCTTTCTCACCCATTTTAAGTTAATTTTTTTATATGGTGTGAGGTAGGAGTCCGACTTCACTTTTTGTACATGAATATTCAGTTATCTCAGCACCATTTATTGAAGAGAATGTTTTTCCCCACTGAATGATCATGGCACAGTTGTTGAAAATCAGTTGATCATAGATGTATGGGTTTATTTCTGAACTCTCGATTCTACTCCATTGGTTTACATGTCTGTCCTTGTCCCACTACCACACTGTTTTGATCACTATAGCTTTGTAGTAAGTTTTGAAATTGAGACGTACGAGTCCATCAACTTTGCTGTTCTTCAAGATTGTTTTGGCTATTTGGGCCCTGTTAGAAATTTCACGTGAATTTGAGGATCAGCTTTACCATTTCTGTTAAAAAAAAATTTTTTTTTGGTAGAAATTGAATCTGTAGATTGCTTTGGATAGTATTATCATCTTAATAATATAAAGTATTTCAACTCATGAACATGGGGATGCCTTTCCATTTATTTAAATAAATGCCTTTCCATTTATTTAGGTCTTCTTTAATTACTTTCAACCATATCTTGTAGTTTTTGTGTATGACTTTCACCTTCCTGGCTAAATTTAATATTTAATATGAGGTATTTTATTCTTGTATATGCGATTATAGATGGGATTGTCTTCTTTCTTTTTGGGGGAGGGTGGGTCAGAGTCTCACCCTATCACCCAGGTTAGAGTGCAGTGGCACTCTCACAGCCACTGCAGCCTTGACCTGCTGAGCACAGGGGATCTTCTGCTTCAGCCTTCCAAGGAGCCGGAACTACAGGCACATGTCATCACACCTGGCTGATTTTTTGATTAATTGTAGAGATGAGGTCCCGCCAAGTTGCCCAGACTGGTTTCAAACCCATGGGCTCAGGTAATCTCACCTCGGCCTCACAAAGTGCTGGGATTATAGGTATGAGCCACCGTGCCTGGCCAGAATTGCTTTCTTAATTTCCTCCTAGATTATTCATGCAGGTATATAGAAACACAACTGATTTTTGTGTGTTGATCTTGTTTCGTGAAACTTTGCCGAATTCATTTATTTTTATTCTAGTAGATTTTGTGTGCATGAGGTGAAGTGGGGAAGTCTCTGGGAATTTTAATATGCATAGAGTCATGTCAGAATAGAGATAGTTTTACTTCCTTTCCAGTTTTGCTACCTTTTATTTATTTATTTATTTATTTTCCTAATTGTTCTGGCTAGAACTTCCGGTACAATGCTGAATAGCAGCGATAAAAGGCATCCTTGTCTTGTTGCTGATCTTAGGGGGGAAACTTTAGTCTTCCACTATTGAGTATGACGTTAGCTATAGATTTTCCATAGATTCCCTTTATCATGCTAAATGAGTTTCCTTGAATTCCTAGTGTTCTGAGAATTTTTATTATGAAGGGGTTTGGATTTTGTCAAATACTTTTCTGTGTCAGTTGAGATGATCATATGTGGAGTTTTTTCTTTCGTTTTATTAATGTGGTGTATTGTTGAGCCACCCTTACATTCCTGGGATAAATCCTACTTGGTCATGGTGTGTAAACATTTTAATGTGCTGTTGGATTTAGTTTGCTACTATTTCGTTGAGGATTTTTGCTTTTTTTTTTTTTTTTTTTGAGTTGGAGTCTCACTCTGTCGCCCAGACTGGAGTGCAGTGGCCACTCCCGGCCACCGCAGGCTCGACCTGCTGGGCTCCGGTGATCCTTCCGCCTCAGCCTTCCAAGTAGCTGGAACTACAGGGGCACGCTACCACGCCCAGCTAATTTTTGATTTATTGTAGAGATGAGGTCTCGCCAAGTTGCCCAGGTGGGTCTCGAACCCGCAGGCTCAGGCAGTCCACTCACCTCAACCTCCCAAAGGCATGGGATTACAGGCTGAGCCACCGAGCCCGGCTGATTTTTGCATTTTTAAATCCTTTATAGACCATAAAGGATATTGGTCTGTAGTTTTCTTATATTGTCTTTGTGTGGCTTCGGTGTCAGGGCAATGCTGCCCTCATAGATGAGTCACAAGTGTTCCCACCTCTTCTATTTTTTGGAAGAGTTTGAATAGGATTGGAAATTCGTCCTGAAATGTTTGGTAGAATTTTGCAATGAAGTCATTTTGTCCTGGACTTTTTTGTTGGGAGGTTTGACTACTGATTCAATCTCTTTACTTTTTACGGTCTGTTTAGATTTTTCTACTTATTCTTTTTTTTTTTTTTTTTTTTTTTGAGTTGGAGTCTCACTCGGTCGCCCAGACTGGAGTGCAGTGGCCGCTCCCAGCCACCGCAGCCTCACCTGCTGGGCTCTGGCAATCCTTCTGCCTCAGCCTTCCGAGTAGCTGGAATTACAGGCATGCGCTACCACGCCCGGCTGATTTTTTGATTTATTGTAGAGATGAGGTCTTGCTGCCCAGGTGGGTCTCGAACCCGCGGGCTTAGGCAATCCACTCACCTCAGCCTCCCAAAGGCGTGGGATTACAGGCTGAGCCACCGAGCCCGGCTCTACTTATTCTTGAATCTGTTTTAGTAATATATGTGTTTCTAGGAGCTTGCACATTTCATCTGGGTTATCAAATTGTTGACATGCAGTTGTTCATAATATTTTCATATAATCCTTATTTCTGTAAGTTTGGTAGTAATGCCCCTACTTTCATTTCTGATTTTAGTTTTATTGCATCTTCTCTCCTTTTTTCATAGTCTAGCTAAAAGTTTGTTAATTTTGTCGATCTTTTCAAAGAATCAACTCTTGCTCATTGATTATCTCTATTGTATTTTCTTTTTCTTCTTCTTCTTCTTCTTCTTTTTTTTTTTGAGTAGAAGTCTTACTCTGTCACCCAGGCTGGAGGGCAGTGGTAGGTTCCCAGCCACTGCAGCCTTGACCTGCTGGGCTCAGGAGATCCTTCTGCTTCAGCCTTCCAAGTTGCTGGAACTAGAGGCACACACCACCACGTCTGGCTAATTTTTTGATTTATTGTGGAGATGGGATCTCACCAAGTTGCCCAGGCTGGTCTCTATAAAGGTGTGAGCCACTGCACCTGGCCTTCTATTGTTTTTCTCTTCTCTATTTCCTTTATCTCTGCTCTAATCTTTACTTTTAATTCCTTCTGCTAGCATTTGGTTTAGTTTGTACTGCCTTTTCTAGTTTCTCAAGGTGTAAACTTTGGTTGGTTATTTGAGATCTTTCTTCTTTTATAAAATAAATATTTACAAATAATTTCTCTCTTGGCATAGTTTTAACTGCATCCCATATGTTTTGAAATATTGTGGTTTTGTTTTTATTAATCTCAAAGTATTTTAATAATTTGAGTTCTTCTTTGACCCACTGATTGTTTAAGAATGTGTTGTTTAATTTCTACATACTTGTGAGTTTTTAGTTTTCCTTTTGTTATTGATTTCTAGTTTCACTGAAGTGAACATACTTTGTATGACTTAGATTTTTTTAAATGTATTGTTTTGTGGCAGTTTTTGTTTTGTGGCCTACACATAATCTATCCTGGAGAACGTTTCATAAATAATTCATAATCTGCTGTTGTTGAGTAAAGTGTTTTGTTTTTTTCAATACAAAGAGTTTTTTAGTGATATTTTAAGAAGCATTTTTTTTCTTTGTTACCAAAGACTTTTGGGGTTTTTTTTGAGTAAAGTGTTTTATATATGTCTATTAGGTCTACTTCATTTAGTGTTGTTAAAGTCCTCTGTTTCCTTATCAAACTTCTGTTTAGATGTTCAGTTTATTATTGAAGTGGAGTACTGAAGTCTCCAACTATTATTGTAGAACTGTTTACAGTTTGCCCTCCATTTCCATGGGTTCTACATCCATGGATTCAACCAACTATGGATCAAAAATATTTTTAAAAAGCAATACATCAGTTAAAAATACAAATAAAATAATTGCAGCGTACCAACTGTTTACCATAGCATTTAGGTATTATAAGTAATCTAGAAATGACTTTAAGTATATAGGAGGATGTATGTAGGTTATATGCAAATAGTATACCATTATATATAAGAGATCTGAGTGTCTGTGGAGTTTGGAGTCCTGCAACCAATCTCCTACAGATACAAAAGGACAACTGTATTTCTCCCTTCAATTCTGTCAATGTTTGCTTATATATTTTTGTCTTTTGTTGTCTGATGCAGTATGTTCATAGTTGCTATATATTTTTTAATGAGTTGACCCTTTTATCATTATATGACTTTTGTCTCTTGTAACCATTTTTTTTTTTTTTGAGACATACTCTCTGTCATCCAGGCTGGAGTGCAGTGGCATAATCACGGCTCCCTGCTGCTGGGCTCCAGTAATCCTCTCACCTTAACCTCCCTAGTAGCTGGGACTACAGTCGTGTGCCACCACACCCAGCAAATTGTTTTCATTTTTTGTAGAGAGATCTCATTATGTTGTCCAAATCTTTTTTTTTTTTT
>NW_007252943.1:69871-78257 GCF_000164805.1 Carlito syrichta
CAAGTTGCCCAGGCTGGTCTCAAACCCATGGGCTCAGGCAATCCATTTGCCTCGGCCTCCCAAAGTGCTGGGATTATAGGCCACTGCACCCAGACTATCAGTAATCATTTTAAATGTAAATGGATTAAACTCACCAATTGCTATGGTCTGAACGTGTATGTCCCCCAAAATTAATAATTATGAATTAGCAAATTCATAGTTATATTGAAACCTAATCCTCAGTATAATAATATATAGAGGTTGGGCCTTATTAGGAGATAATTAGGTCATAAGAGCAGAGCCCTCATGAATAGGACGAGTACCTTTATATAAGAGGCTGAGGGTACTTGTTTGCCCCTTCTGCCATGTGAGGTTACTGTAAAAATAATTCATCTATGAGGAAGAAGGCCCCCACCATATACTGAATCTGTAGGTGCCTTGATCCTGGATTTCTCAATTTTCAGAACTGTAAGCAATAAATTTCTGTTGTTTTTAAATTAACCAATCTAAGCTATTTTGTTATAGTAGTCTGAATGGACTAAAACACCAATTAAAAGTCAGAAACTGGCATAATGGATTAGAAAAAACAAGACCCAACTATATGCTGACTATAAGAGATTTATTTTAGACCCAAAGATACACACAGGTTGAAAGTAAAAGTATTAAAAAGATATCCACTGGAATTAGTAACCAGAAGAAAGTTGAGGTAGACATACTAATATCAGACAAAATAGACTTTATGTCAAAAATTGTTACAAGAGGCTGGGTGTGGTGAGTTGAATGAAACTCCAACTCAAAATAAATAAATAAATAAAATGATTACTGATAAAAGACTTCTGCCATTTTATTATTTGTTTTCTATATGTCATATCTTTCTTGTTCCTGGAGGCCTTCAATACTTTTTTTGTTTTCTACAAGGTTATCTTTGAAATCATAGAGTAAGAAAATATGTATGTAAAACTATCTACATTGTCATAATTTTAAACATGTAATTCTTATATACAAGAAGGAGCATTTCTGTCTGTATTTACATTTATGTTTAATTAGGGCCCTTGTGGTTGTATCAGAAACCTAATGCTTCCCATATCATCTATTGATTAGGAAGAAAAAGAGAAACCAAATGCAAACAAACTTAAGAAAAAGAAGCTGGGCTTGGTGGCTCAGCCTGTAATCCCGCGCTTTGGGAGGCTGAGATGAGTGGATTGCCTGAGCCCGCAGGTTCGAGACCCGCCTGGGCAACTCGGGGAGACCTTAGCTCTACAATAAATCAAAAAATTAGCCAGGCGTGGTAGCGCGCGCCTGTAATTCCAGCTACTTGGAAGGCTGGGGCAGAAGAATTGCCAGAGCCCAGCAGGTTGAGGCTGCGGTGGCCGAGAGCGTGCCGCTGCACTCCAGTTTGGGCGACGTAGTGAGACTCCAACTCAAAAAAAAAGAAAAAGAATGCATGGGGGGTAATTTATGGCCTGGTATCCAGGAAACCAAGCCAGAGCTACATCCAGGAGATCAGAGAGGTGATTAGGATTCTGTCTTTCCCCAGTCCATCTGCTCTGCTTGACCTCATTTTCAGAGGTCTCTCTGCTCAGGAGCAAAATAACCCCTTCATTCTCAAGTTATCTGGTCCTTATAGGTGTCTATCTAAAAGATGAGAGCGTACTTTTCTTATAATTCCAAAAAATCTCAGGGAATATGCTGTTAAGTCTAATTTGAGCCACATTTCTATCCCTAAACAATAAATTGTGACCAGGTGATTGAAGTACTAGACCAGGCCCAGGTCACAAACTCCCATGAGAAGGCAGGGTCTGCCCTACTGAATCACCTAGACAAAGCTGAATTAGCATGGAGAGATGAGGTTCTTCAAAGGAAGTGCTTCTAAGTAGAAATATATATAAATCCAGAAAGATTCAGTGTCTTCTTTGTAGACTTTCTCTTTACAGCTTTTTGTTTTTGAGTTGGAGTCTCACTCTGTCGCCCAGGCTGGAGTGCAGTGGCATATTCACGGCCACCGCAAGGCTCAGGTGATCCTCTGCCTCAACTTTCCAAGTAGCTGGAACTACATACAGGCATGCACCACCATGCCTGGCTAATTTTTTAAAAATTTATTGTAGAGATGAGATCTCACCAAGTTGCCCAGGCTGGTCTCGAACCCATGGGCTCAGGCAATCCTCTCACCTCAGCCTCCTTAAAGTGGTAAGCCACAGCACCCAGCATTCTTTGCAGTTTTTTTAAATCAAGAGATGGTTATTCAGATTCTTATCCTAACATGATGTCTTTTTGGTGGGATGGGTGGTGGGAGGATAGAGATTACAAATAAGGACTTTATAGTTCTGCCTGTTTCAAAAGCTTGGGAGAAAAAGCAGAAAAACCCAATTATTTTAGATTTGTGAAGAGACTGGAATCTGACTCCTTATTTTGTGACTTTGAACTTCATAAAGGAAATGAAAGACTCCTCCATAGAAAGATAACTATTTGCACTTGTCTGCATTCACAAAAATAAACTGTTTTAACCTTTTTAACACAGTCTCATGACCTGAAGAGACTATTCTTGTATATTATAAAAAATTACCCTCCAGATCTTAGTATGAAGATGAGGAGTTGTTGGTACTTTATATCAACTACAGGGGCATTGCCACCATCTATTAGATTTATAGCAACCTAATCACCAAGTTTCACTCCTTTACTTTTCTCCTTCCTTACCAGCATGTGGATACATTTTTCATGCTGTAAATTATTTGGAGGCATTTTCATATACTCTCAGATGAAATACAAATTTGAGTGATACTTGGAAAGCTAACTCTATCTTTGCATGGAAAACCATTGTCTAAAGCTGTTATTGTTTCTTTACAAGCATAGTCTGAAGGCAACCACGACAAAGGGTTAGGGGGTCCTTTACTGCAGTCTTACTTGTGAATTAGTCCTACTGATGCCACTAAAGCACAAAATGTAGCCCACTCAATATCCCTAAGCAGTTAACCACTAGTAACTGTATAAAGGATTCGCTCAACAGGTTCCTGTGATGGCAAGATGATGTTGGAAAACAGAGGAAAAAAATGGAACAGACTCTTGCTAGTGCCATAAATGATGTGTGACTGTACAGTGGTAGTTCTCTACAGTAGGAGGATTGGTATGTTTTAAGAAAGAAAATTCAGTCTTTTTCTGTTTCGTGTGTTTCCTTTTTACAAAAAGTGATATAAACTACAGAAAGTAAAGCTTTTTAGACGGAGTAGATATGCAGAAGATGCAGTGAGAAAGCACAGTGTTATGGATTATAAAGGTTAAGAAACACAACTATAGGCCGGGCTCGGTGGCTCAACCTGTAGTCCCGCGCTTCGGGAGGCCGAGGTGAGTGAATTGCCTGAGCCTGTGGGTTTGAGACCCACCTGGGCAACTTGGTGAGACCTCATCTCTACAGTAAATCAAAAAAATTAGCCAAGCATGGTAGCGCGTGCCTGTAGTTCCAGCTACTTGGAAGGCTGAGGCGGAAGGATCGCCGGAGCCCAGCAGGTCGAGGCTGCGGTGGCCGGGAGCGGCCACTGCACTCCAGTCTGGGCAACTGAGTGAGACTCTAACTCAAAAAAAAAAAAAAGAAAAGAAAAAGAAACACAACTATAAAGAGACTGATTCTTCATTAATTTACCAGAACTGAGTGATTGCAACTGAGTGAGACTCTAACTCAAAAAAAAAAAAAAGAAAAGAAAAAGAAACACAACTATAAAGAGACTGATTCTTCATTAATTTACCAGAACTGAGTGATTGCAACTGAGTGAGACTCTAACTCAAAAAAAAAAAAAAGAAAAGAAAAAGAAACACAACTATAAAGAGACTGATTCTTCATTAATTTACCAGAACTGAGTGATTGCAACTGAGTGAGACTCTAACTCAAAAAAAAAAAAAAGAAAAGAAAAAGAAACACAACTATAAAGAGACTGATTCTTCATTAATTTACCAGAACTGAGTGATTGCAACTGAGTGAGACTCTAACTCAAAAAAAAAAAAAAGAAAAGAAAAAGAAACACAACTATAAAGAGACTGATTCTTCATTAATTTACCAGAACTGAGTGATTGCAACTGAGTGAGACTCTAACTCAAAAAAAAAAAAAAGAAAAGAAAAAGAAACACAACTATAAAGAGACTGATTCTTCATTAATTTACCAGAACTGAGTGATTGCAACTGAGTGAGACTCTAACTCAAAAAAAAAAAAAAGAAAAGAAAAAGAAACACAACTATAAAGAGACTGATTCTTCATTAATTTACCAGAACTGAGTGATTGCAACTGAGTGAGACTCTAACTCAAAAAAAAAAAAAAGAAAAGAAAAAGAAACACAACTATAAAGAGACTGATTCTTCATTAATTTACCAGAACTGAGTGATTGCAACTGAGTGAGACTCTAACTCAAAAAAAAAAAAAAGAAAAGAAAAAGAAACACAACTATAAAGAGACTGATTCTTCATTAATTTACCAGAACTGAGTGATTGCAACTGAGTGAGACTCTAACTCAAAAAAAAAAAAAAGAAAAGAAAAAGAAACACAACTATAAAGAGACTGATTCTTCATTAATTTACCAGAACTGAGTGATTTCCCTTTCAATAGAGTTTTCTAAGAACAAAGTTCTGGATAATGCCTTTAAAGTCACAAGCATTTGACCATTTGCTCATACTTGAGCAAGCCTACAAAGACGTAAAACGAGTGTAGTTTATAGTTGTAATCAAACTCACTGCAAAGTTAATCTGACACTTAATAGCAGCCATATTTATAAGGCGCTTTATAGTTTACATAGCACTTTTCCACAATCTTTTTTTCTGGCACATATTTAATGAGAGACATAATTGTGCTGCATGATAATTAAGCCTAATTAGTAAGTTCTTGTGAATGACTATAATTAGTGGGGCTGATTTGCTGCCAAAGCAAATTTTCAGTTCTCTTTTTACTTTATTAGTTACCTACTATTTATAATTAGGATCAGTTTAAATTATATCTCCTGTTTTACATAATACATGTTGATCCTTATGTATACAAGGGGACCCCCCATAAAAAACAGAATTAAGCCGGGCTCGGTGGCTCAGCCTGTAATCCCGCACCTTTGGGAGGCTGAGGTGAGTGGATTGCCTAGACTGTGGTTTCGAGACCCACCTGGGAAGTGAGACCTCATCTCTACAATAAATCAAAAAAAATCAGCCAGGCATGGTACTGCATGGTAGCCTGTAATTCAGGCTACTTGGAAGGCTGAGGCGGAAGGATCGCCGGAGCCCAGCAGGCGAGGCTGCGGTGGCCGGGAGCGGCCACTGCACTCCAGTCTGGACGACCGAGTGAGACTCCAACTCAAAAAAAAAAGCAGAATTATTTTTTAGAGGGCGGATCCCTTATAGTATAGTCTTCCCCCACTAGGTAAGTGTTCTAAGAACCTATCAGCATCAATGTACCAGCTAACATTGTTGTGAGAGGCTGTGTTTAGCTTCCGTGAATTTTTTTTTTTTTTTGGAGATTCAACACATTTGCCCATTTCATAATGGGTGATTTACGAGCATACCTGCCCGCACCATGCTGAGTGTTCAGCAATTTTTGACCAAAATGGCATGACCCCTATGACTTACCCTCCCTATTCACCCAGTCTTGCTCCAAGTGACTTTTTTTGTTTCTCTGAATGAAAAAAAATCCTTAGATGGAAACATTTTACCAATGTGGAAGAGGTGAAACAAAAAACAGCAGAAGCACTAAAAGGCATCAATATAGACAAGTTCAAAAACTGTTTTGAGCATTGGAAAAAGTGTCTCACTAGGTGTATTGCAGTGGTCTCCAACATTTTTGGCATCAGGAACTGGTTTTGTGGAAGACAGTTTTTCCATGGATGGGGACAGGGGGTTGCAACGGTTTCAGGTTGATTCAAGTGCATTATTGTGCACTTTATTTCTATTATTACTACATTGTAATATATAATGAAATATATAGCAACACCGCCTCAGCTCCACCTCAGATCATCAGACATTAGATTCTCATAAGCATGCAACCTAGATCCCTTGCTTGTGTAGTTCACAATAGGGTCTGCACTTCTATGAGAATCTAATGCCGCTGCTGATCTGACAGAATGCAGAGCTCAGGCGGTGATGCGAGTGATGGGGAACAACTGTTATTACAGATGTAGCTTTGCTCACTCACCTGCCATTCCCTCCTGCCATGTGGCCTGGTTCCTAATGGGCCACAGATGCCCTGGGGACCCTTGGTGTATTGCATCAAATGGAGAGTACTTTGAAAGTGATTGAAGTTGTGATCTATTGCAGAAACAAAGAACTGAATACTGCATGTCCTCACTTATAAGTGGGTCCTGAACATTTATCACAATACTATAAGAAAGGAATTGGTAGTAGTGGGATACTGCCAGGGGTGGGGTGGGGGAAACGTAATATCACTAAGGATGCTGGACCCTAAACCAGGCGTAGTGAGGACACAGTTGAGGGCCTGTACTTCACCTGCACATAAACTATTTATGTACCTAATTCTGACTTGTACCCCACATCGTTACAATTAAAAAAAAAAAAAAGAAAATGAAGTTTAAACATGTAAGAATAAATACACATTTTTTAAATAAATAAATTCTGGGTTTTTGGTTCCCCCTTGTATGTTAGGAAACAAACTCCTGAGACCTTACTCTAGGCAGCTGAATTTCCCTCAGTCCAGGACTTTCGTTGTTACCAACTCTCAACCCCTACCTGTCCCCTTCTATTCCCACATCTCTCTCACTAGCACTCATCTACTCACATCCAAGGGGGACTTGTATATGACATTTCATATTCATTTCCCAACAAATATTTATTGAGCACTATGTGCTAGAAAGTTGAGCAAGGCACTGGAAATTCAGTGGTTGGCAAAGCAGCCCTGGCCCCTGCTCTCGTGAAACTCACGGGACAGACCAAGCCTAGATCAGAGTGGAAAACGTGGGCAGGAAGTAGGCATACCTATTTTCACTCTCTAAACTACAGCTTGGATTTTATCAGTAATAAAGGTGATGTATGAGTCTCTGTTGGCCTTTTATTCCTCATTTGGTTCAGCACTCAGGCAGGAAAAACACAGCTGTCATAGTTTGGGCACCTTCTCCATCAAAGGATGATGCTCTAGAAGAGAGGGTCTGGGACCAATAGCCTGATATTGCGTAGATGAAAGGGAGTTGAGATTAGGCAAAATTTGGTGAGATGAGGATGTTGGGGAAGTGAGTTCTCAGAAAAGAGCATTTGCAAAGGCCCTAAGACAAAATAGGGCTTGGCAGGATTCAGAAGCTCATTTAGTGTGAGTGAAGGGGTTGATGTAACATGAGAAATAGCTAGAAGACTAGAAAGGTGACAGGTTCTAGAGTCAAGTTAAAAACTTTATCTTGCCAGGCACGGTGGCTCAAACTTGTAATCCCAGCACTTTGGAAGGCTGAGATGAGAGGATTGCCTGAGCCCACGGGTTCGAGACCAGTCTGGGCAACTTGGCGAGACCTCAACTCTACAATAAATCAAAAAATTAGCTGGGTATGGTAGTGCATGCCTGTAGTTCTAGCTACTTGGAAGGCTGAGGTGGAAGGTTCGCCTGAGCCCAGCGGGTCGATGCTGGGGTACCCGTGAGGGTGCCACTGTACTCCAGCCTGGGTGACAGAGTGAGACTCTGCTAAAAAAAACTAAAAAAAACCTTTATCTTGAGGACATTGAGACACCATGGAAAGGCTTTAATGACATTTCCCTGTTTCTTGCATCTTAACCCATTATGAACCTGAATAGACCCTATCTCAGGTGTCAGAATGCTTGGGTCTGTATGATGTTGAACAGATTTCTTAACTTCTCCAAGGTACTTTCTTTTTTATACAATTGGTAATGTAGCATTTCTATCCTTCATCAGGTTATTGTGAGAATCAGAAATAACAAGTACAGTGCCTATGACTGGCACTCCATAGATGGAATCTGTTCCTATTTTAGTAATGCTCTCTTGCTAACACAGGTTTCAAGCTCTTAGGGAATGGGATCATAGAATCATAATTATCAAATTGTAAAGAGACCTTAAGTTTCTCTCCACGTATGAGGCTTGCATCCCTTCGGCTATACTGAGGATCCGGCATTACTTATATCTGAGGCAGGAAGCTCACTACTGTCTAAAGCAGCCACTCCATGTGTGTCTATTAAAAGATTCTTTCTCAGCCGGGCTCGGTGGCTGAGCCTGTAATCCCCCACTTTCGGAAGCTGAGGTGAGTGGATTGCCTGAGCCCACGGGTTCGAGACCCGCCTGGGCAGCGAGACCTCATCTCTACAATAAATCAAAAAATCAGCTGGGCATGGTAGTGCATACCTGTAATTCCGGCTACTTGGAAGGCTGAGGCGGAAGGATCGCCGGAGCCCAGCAGGTCGAGGCTGCGGTGGCCGGAAGCGGCCACTGCACTCCAG
>NW_007252943.1:78686-82789 GCF_000164805.1 Carlito syrichta
CTCATCTCTACAATAAATCAAAAAATTAGCTGGGTGTGGTGGTGCATGCCTGTGGTTCCAGCTACTTGGAAGGTTGAAGCAGAAGGATTACCTGAGTACAGCAGGTCGAGGCTGGGTGACAGACTGAGACTCCAACTTGGGAAAAAAAAAAAACAAAATCCCATGAAGTATAAAAAGTGTTCATGGGAGACGTTAATAATAATAATAACTATCATTTACTGAGTACTCACACTGTATTCCATGCTAGAGATACACAGAAAAGTCTCAATCAATCCTATTGATTGAAGAAAGTCAAACAAGTAGACAAGTGTAATACAACATTACAGACACTGACAGAAGTCTGTGCAGGGAAAAGCAGGATAGGCACCAAGGGAACAGTCATCTTTGTGAAAGAAGGGCCTTCCTCTAAAAGGGGATGATGACACAGATGGCTGCATCTTGACAATTGAGTAAAACCTATTTTCCACTGGAATTATCAGTTTGTGATATTTGTTAAAATACCATTTCAGAGACTTTAATCACACCCACCTATTCTTCAAAACATCCTTTGTCAGTAACTCAAATGCATTTCTCCAAGAAATGTTAATTTTTCCTGTTACAAAGCCTCTTTTAGAGTCAGAACAATGGAAACCAGGCACAGAAGGAGAGTGAAATACTGTGATTTACTGTACCTGCAAATGGATTGCAAATTTTTGGAGAGGAGGAGCCTCAACTAGTATTTCGTAAGCACTAAAATAGAAGAGGTGAGGCATCCTGTAAACCCAGAAGATGTGGGGAGCAGTAAAACATTTGCCGCACGGACTCACGGCAAATTGTGTGAAAGCATCATGATGTTCATACCCCATTGTTTGCTTCTTTGTGTTGTGTTCTGTGCTGGCTGCTGGGGTAAAGATGAACTGGTTAAGAGAATGGGGCAAGCACACGAGGTGATTCAAATGGGCAATGCTGGAGAACCTTGGAAAAGGATTATTTGATGTGTCTTAGAAGTTCCGAGGAAGAGAGATACCTGGACAGATGAAATTAGTCTTCTTAAACGAGACAGCATATCAGAATATACCAATGCAGACCCCCCCCCCCCACTTCCTGAAGTGGGACCTTCTCCAAGACAGCCATACTGAGCAAAAGGCAGTGGACCTGGACCTCTAGCTACCTCCTACAAGAAGAAGCAGATGAGAGAGGCAGAAACAAGACAGTAAAATTCAGTGGAGCCAAAGCCAATATTTTTCAAGTTTGTTAAAGAAGAAGCCCTTCAAAAAACAGTTATAAAACAGTTTTTATCTTGGACCAGGTGCAGTGGTTTATGCCTGTAATCCCAGCACTTTGAGAGTCTGAGGCAGGAGAATCACCTGAGCCCAGGAATTCAAGGTTACAGTGAGCCACTGCACCTCAGCCTGGGCCACAGAGCAAGATCCTAGTCAATAAATAAATATCTTAAAATATTCCCCAACATAAGAAACACGAAAATGTGGAGAAGTTTCTCTCACAGTGTGCAAGCCTTCCACCCTTAGAAGTTAACATGGAGGATACAATGTGTTATAAGCAAAAAATACCAATGGAGACAATTCAGGAAAGGAATGTTGAGTGGAAGTTCATAGATTCCAGTCCCATCCTCATTACTCAAGAAGAAACTCCTAAGACAGTGCTCATTTCACCCAGCAGAGCACAGCAATACAGTCCAATGATGACCTTAGTGCAATGCCCCTTTCAGCCCTTTCTCAAAAACTGATGTAACAAAGGAATTACTCCAGAAAATTTTGTCTCTCCTCTGCTGGGACACTGGCACGAGGTGATCAGCTTTTACTTCTGCTTCCCAGTGACTGAGCTTGCTTCCTTCCTTCCTTCCTTCCTTCCTTCCTTCCTTCCTTCCTTCCTTCCTTTTCAGAGACAGGGTCTTCGTCTTTCACTCATGTTGGAGCACAGTGGTGCCCTCATAGCTCACTGAAGCCTCAAATTCCTGGGCTCAAGAAAGCCTCCTGCCTCAGCCTCACAATTAGATAGGGCTACAGGCATGCACCACCACACCCAGATAATTTTTATTTGTAGAGATAGGGCTCTCACTGTTGCCCAGGCTGTCTAAAGTCCTGGATTAAGTGATCCTCCTGCTTCAGCCTCCCAAAATGCTGGGATTAAGGCATAAGCTACCATGCCGGGCACCCTTTTTTTCTTTAATGTAGTTCTCTTTAGGTTCTATTAATATTTTACTCACATTCATCAAATTCACGTTTTTCAAGTATACAGCTCATGGTTTCTAGAATTCACAAGGTTGTATGACCATCACCATAATCTAATTCCAGAACATTTTCATCTCCTCATAGAACAACTTTGTATCCATTAGCAGACATTTCCAATTACCCCTCCCCTCAAGCCCCTGGCAACCATTAATCTCTGTTCCTATGGATTTTGCTATTCTGGACATTTCATATAAATGGAATTATATGATATATGGCCTGTGTCTTGCTTCTTTCACTTAATATTTTTATGGTTCAACCACATATCACACATCAGTACTTCATCCCTTTTTATGACTGAATAATATTCTCTCATATAGTTACCATATTCTATCAAATGTAACATTTTGTTTATCCATTTCTCAGCTGATGAACTTTGGGTTGTTGCCCCCTTTCAGCTATTGTAAAATTGCTGCTATGAATATTCACATACAAGTTTTTGTGTGGACATATATTTTCATTTCTCTTGGGTATATACCTAGAAGTGGAATTGCTGGGTCATATGATAACTTTATGTTTAACTTTTTAAGGAACTGCCAAACTGTTTTCCAAAGTGGCTGCACCATTATACTCTGCCATCAACAATGTATGAGGGATCCAGTTTTGCTACATCCTTGCTTGTTTGTCTTTTTAATTATAGCCATCTTAGTGGGTGGAAAATGGTATCTCACTGTGGTCCTGATTTGCACTTCTCTAGTGACTAATGATGTTCAGCATCTCTTCATGTGCCTGTTGGCCATATGTTTATCTTCTTTGGGAAAATATCTATTCAAATTCTTTGCTCATTTTAATTGGGTTGTCTTTTTATTACTGCATTATAAGAGTTATTTATGTATTCTGATTACAAGACCCTTAACAGATTTGCAAATATTTTATCCTGTGCTGTGGATTTAAATTTCTTGAAGCGTCTTTTGAAGCACTGCTGAGATACTTTTAACAAATATTTAAAAATCTTAAAGCAAACTAGATTTCTAAGTTATTCTTTTAAACTTAATAAGCAGTACCTTTATGAGCAAACGATTGTATGCAGACAACATTTTGAGGCTTCCAAACTAAAAGTCTTGAGTTTATTAAGGGACTCATCACAGTGATAGTTACTGCTTTTATAGCATTTATTTGCCAGGCTCTGGTTGGGCATCGAATTCTCATAACAATCCTATGAGGTAGAAACTGTTATCATATTCATTGTATAATCAAGAAAACGTAGGCAGAGGAAAGTTAGGTAATTTGTCTGAAGCCAGAGTAGAGTACCATAGATGGACTTGATAGAATGTGGTAACCATACGATAAAATACTAGTCAGCTATAAAAAGGGATGAGGTACTGATGCGTGCTACAACGTGGATGAACCATAAAAACATTTAAGAAGCAAGACACAGAAGGTCACATATTGTATGATTCCATTTATATGAAATGTCCAGAATAGCAAAATCCATAGGAACAGAGAATAGATTAATGGTTGCCAGGGGTTTGAAGGGAGGGGAAATTGGAAGTGTCTGCTAATGGGTACGAGGTTTCTCTACGGGGAGATGAAAGTCGTTCTCAACCACTTGCTAGACTGCCAAGACGGAATGAAACCGTTTCAAAGACTGCCTACCCCCTCGCTTTAGGGAGAGAATACTGTCTTCCTGGCGTCTGCACTGTGGACATTTTTCCTGTCCTTACCAACCCAGAAACTAGCAGTGCCACCCACGCGGGAGTCTTTGTCGCACACCTGCCCTTCCAGTCCGGAGCCCACTCGGCTTCAGGACCCTCTCTCCTCCCCGGGTCTGTCGCACGGAGGCATTAAACGTTCTTTGAAGTAACAGCGAAATCGCCAGTCTCCCAGCTACAATGGTCTGAATACCTGGCGGCCAATGAGCGCCGAGGAGCCGCG
>NW_007252943.1:82854-88617 GCF_000164805.1 Carlito syrichta
CGGCGGTGGGCGGGGCCGGCGGTGGGCGGGGCCGGCGCGGGGTCCCCTAGGCGGCACCTACTGTGTGCCGCGCGGGCTGACCGAGCGGAGCCATGAGCTGGACCTGCCCGCGTTGCCAGCAACCCGTTTTCTTCGGTGAGGCTCGGGCTGAGGAGGGGGAGATATGGGGCGAGTGGGAGCCTCTGGGTTTCCCTGAGGACCGAGGGCTGGTCATGGTGTGGCTCCAGTCTCCCTTTGCTCCGGTAGCGGCGCGTAGTCCCCGCACCACTACCCGCCCCCATTCTGTCCCCTCACCTCCTCTAGAGCTCTGCGGGGAGTGTGGCACCGGGGCGGGATGGAGCTGGCCTCCCGGAGACTCTTTCCTCTCCAGGGAGCAGGGCAGGCCCGGCTGGGCACCCCCAGAGGACTGAGCGGGTAAAGGAGGGCGCCCCATGCTTGGTCTGGCACCTTGCAGCTCAGTTCCACTTTGTCCCTCACAGCTGAGAAGGTGAGCTCCTTGGGCAAGAACTGGCATCGCTTCTGCCTGAAATGTGACCGCTGTCACAGCGTCCTCTCCCCCGGCGGGCATGCAGAGGTGAGGCCTGGCCAGGGCCCACAGTCCTGTGTCTGTCACTGCCTCCAGGCACCAACCTCCAACTTCAGCTCTGGAGGCCTGCCAAAGGCAACCTCACCAGACAACCCCAAGGCCACCTACCTGGTGGGTCCCACACCAGCCAGGATTGGGGAACCTGAGTTGTGAATTTGGACTCCATGGCTTTGGGGGCCAGAAGGGAATGGAAGCAGCATTACCTCCTGACCTACTCTTGCCTTTTTCCCTCAACCAGAGGCAATTCTGGCATGCCAGCCCATCCCTCACCCCTCCCAGCCCCATCAGACCAGGCCAGTGGACAGATATACCTGGCAGCCTGTGTTGAGGGAAGGCCTGTGGGACATGGCTCCCTTTGTCCCTGAACAACCCCCTTCCCTCTGCTTGTGCCCAGCACAACGGGAGGCCATACTGCCACAAGCCATGCTATGGGGCTCTCTTCGGACCCAGGGGTAAGTACCAGCCTGAAAGGGGCTAGGGGGGCAGCAGTACCCTAGGAACTGGAGGCTCAAGCCTGACCTCCCCTATTCTCTCTGCAGGGGTGAACATTGGTGGTGTGGGCTGCTACCTGTACAACCCCCCCACCCCTACCAGCACTACTCCCCTCAGCCCCAGCAGCTTCAGCCCTCCCAGGCCAAGGACTGGCCTTCCCCAAAGCAAGAAAAGTAAGTGAGGCTGGGCCTCAGCTCCTGCCCCTCCTCCTTCTCCTGACCCTTCCCAGGCTGGAGCAGAGGGTGGGGCCAAGTGCCAATCTCCCATCCATCCTTCTGCTTCACATTCTTACAACTTTGTTCTTGGCAAAGACTTCTCTATCCATGGCGCCTTTAAAAAACACTCCCTCTGAGCCAGGTGTGGTGGCTCACACCTGTAATTCTAGTATTTTGGGAGGCCCAGGGGGGAGAAGTGCTTGAGCCCAGTTCAAGACCAGCCTGGGCAGCATAGCAAGACCTCGTCTCTAGAGAAAAATCAAAAAATTAGCCAGGCATGGTGGTGCACACCTGTAGTCCTAGCTACTCAGGAGGCTGAGGTGGAAAATCGTCTGAGCCCAGAAGGTTGAGGCCACAGCGAGCCGTGATTGTGCTACTGCACTCCAGCCTGGGCAACAGAATGAGGCCCCAACTCAAAGCAAAAACAAACATAAAAAAACCCCAAAAAACTCAAGTCTGTTGCTGAGTTAAGAGGTAAAGTGGGCAGATGGCATTATCACCTCTCACTTCCATTTTACAGCTGAGGAAACAGATCCAGCGAGGGCAAGTGACCTTATGCAGTTATACAACTAGTCAGAGGCAAAGCTGGCCTGGAACTCAGGCCTCTCCCAGGCCAGGGAAGGAATGGCCTATGGGTGAGGGGTACTGGGATAGGGCTAGCCCGTTACATTCTTCAGCTTCTCTCCTCTGGTCCCTGTTCCTTCCTCCCACCCACTGGAGTAGGCAGTGACACTGTGCTCCTCAACACCTGACACCGCTGCCCCAGCCAGCTCCTATATCAGCTCAGGTTTCATGAGGATTGAGTTGCTCACAGGGTTGGGCTGGTGGGCGTGGTGGGCACCTGAGCCCCCGGGAGGATGAGAAGAAAGCAGGTGGTCCTTAACACATAGAGGGATGGGGCAGGAGTGGGGATGCAGGGGGCTTAGCTCTGGCCCTGAGGAAGGCAGACTCATGGCTGCCTGTGGGGGAAGGCTCTGGGATGAACATGACTTTCAGAAGAGGGCAGTGCCATGTGCAGGCAGGTGCTGCTGGGCCCTGGTATCCACCTCAGCGCTAGCCAGGGCCTCTTCCCCTTAAAGGCCCTCCCCACATGAAGACATTCACTGGGGAGACCTCGCTGTGCCCTGGTTGTGGAGAGCCCGTCTATTTTGGTAAGTAACAATGGAAAGCTTGAGGATGGGGACACAGGTGGGCAGCGAAGGGCAGGGGGGTGATCCAAGGCAGGTGGACCTCCCTTGCTCTGCCCCTAGAATGGAAGAACCTACCACTTCTCTCCACCACCAGCTGAGAAGGTGATGTCTTTAGGCAGAAATTGGCACCGACCCTGTCTGAGGTGCCAGCGTTGCCGGAAGACCCTGACTGCTGGGAGTCATGCTGAGGTGAACGGGACAGGGCTGAGTGGTGTTGGTGGGGGGGTGGGATTTGGGAAGAGAGCCTGGCTGAAACAGCTCTTTCTCTCTGTGCCCCAGCATGATGGAGTCCCCTACTGCCACATCCCCTGCTACGGCTACCTGTTTGGCCCCAAAGGTGGGCAGCCCCAGACACCGGGCCTAAAGTATGGCATGTACATGGTCTGTGGGGATGTGTGGACAGCTTTCCCTGTGGTCATTCACACCCCAGGCCCCTCCCAATTTCCTCCAGCCCTGAACCCCACACCCCAAGACCCAAGGCCTTTGCTGATAGGGCTCTCTCTTTTAGGTGTGAACATTGGAGATGTGGGCTGCTACATCTATGACCCAGTGGAGATCAAATCTAAATGAGATGCTCACAGGAAAGGTCACCCTAACTCAGGCCTCTCGCCATCCCCTCTGTGGTCCAGTGGGAGCTACAGAATTCTCCAGTCCTGTGGGGTTTGAGGAAGGCGGGATCCTGGGGGCCTGGGCCTAGGCTCCATGGTAGGCCAGAGAATCTAGATTTTCTCTGCCAATTCTTCCCTTTCCCATTCCTATATGGCTAGGAGACACAGGTCACTCCATTTTGAAGTGTGTCCTCCTGGCCATTCCAACCCCTTTCCCCAGCAAACTCTGGAGCTTCAAGGTACTCATAAAACTTGTGTTTATTGAATATCAGCGTCTCTGGCTTCTCCAATAAAATGTTGGCCTCCATGCCCTCAACTCTTCTTGGGGCATGAGGACTAGACAGTGGGTTGGAGGGTAGGAGAGATGCATTGCCCTGTAGAGTGCCTCAGAGGAAGGAGGGCCAGCCCTGGGAACAAAGAACTCTGGTCCCCTGGTTCCTGGACCTGGCATTGGCAGCCCCAGAACCACACAGTGGACAGCATGCCCACCAGCCCCACTGGTACCAGAAGTCATCATAGAATAGTCCTTTCTTTAGCACCATCTCTAGAAGAAACACCTCATTTGAGCATGACAACAGGTCTTGTGATAAGGACTACCAAAAAGCTTCATTAGCCATTTGAGAGATGAACAGACTGAGACCCAGAGAGGGAAAGCCACATGGCCAAGGTCACACAGCAAGTCAGTGGTGAAGCTGGGATCAGAGCCCAGGGCTTCCTTAGTGATTTCCCACCCAGGACTCTTCCCACATCTCCTTGCTGCTTCCCTAACCCAAGGGGCACCTTTATTTACAGAATCCCCTCTGGCCATTATAGGGTTGCCCAGAATCTCCAGCAGCCTATTGCATTCTGGAAACTGTTCCTAGAAGCCAAATAGTCATGGTTAGATGAGCACAGAGAGAGGGAACCAGTGGCCACTCCAGCCCTAGGCAGAGGGCTTAATGCCCCCAGCATGAGGCACAGGGCCTGCCCTTCTGCTCTCCTAGCCCCTGCTGCAGAGCCTCTCTGGAGGGCTTGCCCCTCATCTCTCTCAGTTCTGGACCAGCTTCATAGGCATCTCTTCCTCCTGAAGACCGAATGGAGCACTGGGGAGGAAGAAGTCATGAGCGATGGTTTCCCCCCCAAGCCTACCACCCCGGTCTTCCCCATCAGGGATGACCCAGGGCTCTCCCCAGCTTCTGGTACACAAACACATGTACTCCCACAAGTGACTCACACAAATGCTATACACTGCCCTGATATGTAGGATACCTGAGCGTGGACACATATGCCTCTTCCTGAACAATCTTATATATTTGTGTATATACACATGTATGGACTCGTGAACACTCTGATGCTCATTCACCCTGAAACACTCACATACACCAAATACACATGTGCAGATATGACTTCCTTTCTGAATCCTAAGGTGTCAGGTATCTGAGCACCTGCATTCACATGCATGTGCTCACACATACAGTCCTGGGCACACACCTCTTTCTCTCCACGTCCTGGATGGTCTCTGGCAGCTGTGCCTGTCTTGTCTCTGGGAGCAGGAGGGCGGTGCAGGCAGCCAGCAGGGCGATGCCCCCATAAGCAAGCTTGGGCAGTGACAGCCACACTCCATCCAGCAAGGCCGCCAATGGGGCCAAAGAGCCCCCCAGCCGGCCCACCAGTGCAGTCAGCCCCATCCCGGTCTGCCTGTTCAGATAGAGAGAATGAAGGCGGCAGGTGGTACTCACACCTACCGACCTGGGGCCATGCCCCACAGGGCTCCCCTCCCAGGCTGGCATGCGCTGGTACTCCCTTCTCTCCTAAGAAAGCTAGAGATTCTTTCAGTTGGTCTTCCCACCGATCCCCAGGCCAGGAGCCCCCAAGCCAACACCCACCAGAGAATGGGGGCCCCATTCTGACAGAGTACCTATCAGGTACCATTGAAAGAGAAGAAAAGTCACCAGAAAGGGGACGGGGAAAGGGTTGTGCAGAAGGAAGAAGGTCAGCAGCTTGTACAGGCCCTACCATGTTGCCAGAGGAGGCTCAAGTCTTTCTAAACATAACCAGATTCCTAGTAGGCCCCTCTTCCCACCTGCCAATAGCTAGCCGAAAGGGCCTGCGGCCTTTCAAAGCTGCCCTCAAGAAAACCCTCCAGGGAACTCTGCTTCCGAGGGTGAACGGGATGGGGTGGGCAGAATGGGGCTTCTTGGGTTTTCTTCTAAATGAGGCCCAGAGAGGTTGTCCGACTTCGCTCGGGTCACACGGTACAGAAGATAAAACGCTTCGCATCTTCTAAGACTCGGGTAAACACAGACGGCCCTGACTAGCTCTATTTTCTGGATGCGGTGTACAGAATGAGGGGCAGGGGTGCAGCGTGTGTATGTAGAAGAGTTAGTTAAGACACGTGACTCATGACTCACACGCTCCCTCCACCCCCCGCCCCCTAGGTCGGCTGCCTGACACCCAGGCTCCCCTCACCTGAGCACAGTAGGGTACAACTCCGAAGTGAACAGGTAGGCAGTGGTGAAGGCGGCTTCAGAAAACCCTTTCCCCATCACCGCCAGGGCGGTGCTCCAGGACTTCATCTCTGGAGACAAAGGGGTTCGGGCAGGGGCAGGGCCCTGCTGGGGAGCCCGGGGTTGCCTGAGAGGAGGCGGAGTCTCCGGCGCGGGCCGGACGTAAGTGGCCAAGAGTCGGTGTGC
>NW_007252943.1:88637-108768 GCF_000164805.1 Carlito syrichta
CGGGGCCTGTGGGACAGCTCACCGGAGGACACCAGCAGTCTGACGCCCAAGGCCAGGGCCGCGCCCAGCAGCGATCCCGCCTGCGTGAGGCGGCGTCCGGCGCGGCGCACCGACAGGTAGACCAGCAGCTTGGAGGGCAGCTCTGCGGCCCCGAACAACAGCTGCGTCTGGTACACGTTCAGCCCCAGCCCGGACACGTCCAGACTCAGACCATAATAGGAGAAGTTCACCCCGAACCTGAAAGGAGTCGCAGAGCCACTCAGGGGGCTCTCCTTCCCATCCCTCTTTGTCCTCTTTTCTCAGGAAGACTTGGCCTTTTAGAGAGCCGACCTCCCCTCCTTCAGAGCCCACTACCTAGGACCTTCCCTGGCACCCATAATCCCCTCTGAGTGTGCAAAGCACCTTTACCCTAATCTTCACAGTGACTCTGTGACATGGGAGCTGACAGCAGCCCTTTTTACAAGAGGGACACTGAGGCTCGGAGTGGTTAAGTGTCGTGTCCAAGGTCACACAGTAAGGAGGTGGCAGAGCCTGAATTCGAACCCACGTGTCTCCGCTGCCTGCTTCATTTTCTTACCTCCCCCAGCCAAATGGGCCCCCGAGGCTGCTCCTGCTGCCCTCCACAGTTACACTTCACTTGTCCCTCACCCTTCTCACTGGCAGCACCATCCTGGAATCTGCCCCTCCCTCCCACCACATCCACTTCCCAACCCAAGCCAGCCCCCTCCTTACCACACCACCATGCAGCACAGTGAGATGTGTCGGAGCCGTGGGGTACGGAACAGGTCTAGGTACGAAGGTTTCCGGACTGCCCGTTCCCCGGCGGCCACTTTGCTCAGGGCCTGGTGGGTGAGGAGGCGAGGTTATAACACAGCTCTCTCTGGGTCACTCTGTTCCTTCCCTCTGCACTAGGTGGGTGGGGTGGAGTTGCATGTGGGAGCTGGGAGCAGTAAGCCCTGAGTGATAGATGTGACCCACCAGAGCCGGGTAGGACTGTCTAAGGAGCTTGAAACTCTCCACTGGGAGCCTGGGGCTTTTTTTTTCCCCCTGCTATACACGGTGGGCCCAGGAGGGAGGCACTTGACACAGCCCTCCTTCCCCACACACACATACACACACTCACCTCCCGGCTCAGGCCGTCCTCCCCCACGGGCCGCCCATTGAGCCTGGCACAGCGGAGCAGGTACCTGTGGGCCTCCTCCACATGGCCCTGGGTCAGAAGCCAGCGTGCAGACTCAGGCACCCACCTAAGGAACAGGCAGGAGCCCCTTCAGCCAGAAAGTCACAACCCTAAGCCAGATCTCCCTCCTGGGCTCACCACAGGCTGGCTCTTGCTCTTGCAGTCCCCTCAGCCTGGAACATCACCTCCTCTCCAACCCCTCCACAAGGGATGAGCTCTTATTCATCTTTTCAGACCCAATTTTGAAGCCATCTCTTCCCACACTTCCTTGCCCAGGACTGGATGCCACACAGCCTGGGAATCCCTTACCCAACTGGACTGGTCTCACTCTCAAGTTCTCCCATGGGTGGCAGGAGGAACAGGATGAAGGAGAGACAGACATACCCAGCAGGTTCATGCAAAACCAGGTCATCTTTTGAGACAATGAAATGTCCACCCTGCTGTCCTCCCACTCTCCTCCCTGAGCTCCCACCCCACCCCTGTGCTTGCCCTGCCCCTGTGCCCACCCCTACAAGAGGCCAGCCTCAGCTTGGGCTTGACCCTGTCTTTGTCTCTGTCTCTCCATCTCTGTCTCTCGTTGTGTCTGTCCCCACCTGTTCCTCTGACTCTACCTTTCAGTCCTGATCTCTGTCACTCAGTATCTTCCACAGGTCCTGTCTGCCTCTCCATCTCTGTCTCTCTATGTCTTACTCTGTTTTTCACAATCCTTGCCATTTTCTTCCTGTTGCCATCTCTGTTTCTTTTGTGTCTGTGTCTGTTTCTGTCTCTTGACCACTGACTCTGTCTCTCTTTCCCTTCATCTCAAATCTTCAAATCTCAGTCTCTGATTAATTCTGTCTTTGGTTTCTTGTGTCTCCCACTCCCCAGCTGCCTATAGTCCTCACCAGAGGCTGAGGATGCCTAGGGCACAAGGCAGGGTGACAGCCAGCAGAAGCCATCGCCAATCCCGGATCAGATACCCAACCAGTGCCAGCAACATCACGCCCCCCGTCCAGAAGGTGCCGCTCAGGACGCCAGCTACAGTGCGGTGCTCCACATCTAGCCACTCCAGCTCTAGGCCAGGACAGGAGACAGGAAGATGGTTAGTGAGCGCAAGATAGGCTCAGTTCTACTCTGACAACTGCCTTCTTCCAGCACTCTAGATCCTTCCTGTCCCCTGCCTGCCTCACCTAGTGGCATCACGATGATGGTGAAGCCAGCCAGGGCCAAGCCAGTGAGGGTGCGGGTGATGGCAAACATTACATAGCTGACTGAGGCTGCAGACACCAGGCCGAGCACCAGGGCACTTATGTAGGCCACCAGCAGCAGACGGCGCCGCCCAAACCTGCAAAGGTGTCATGCGGGGTCAGCTTTCTGTGGAGGGAGGTTCTAAGACACGGGTACCCCAGCTAACGGGAGAGAGTACCCTCAGCCTGTCTCTTACTGGCCCAATGCCTCACCCCACCTGTCCGACAGGTATCCGAAGACCACAGCCCCCACCAGCACACCAGCAAAGAAGAAGGTGGACGTGGCTCTGTTGAGGCCTTTCTGCTCACACACCAAGTCCCACTGCAAGGACAGTCAGGAAGGGGCTCCTGTGAGTGCAGTTCCCCTCCAGCTGGCACCAGCCCCTCCTCTCCTGACTTGGGCTTTCTGAGGTGAACTGTGCCATTCCATGCCAGGTAATAACCACCCCCAACTATTCACCTCAGCTTGAGGAGGGGGAGACTTTGCCCCTCCCCAGTCTCACAGTCTCTGCTTTTTCCCATGGAAGGCCCTGACCTGCTGCCCCCCGGGGGGACTGCCTTCACCCACACTCCACCTCCAGATGGCTTCTGTCAATACCAGACCCAGGTTCGAAAAGAGGGAGGGCAAAAGAAGGCCTCTGTTGCTTCTCCACCTCTTACTCCAGAAACAGCCTTCCTCGGCCCCGTTGTTCCAACTCCCTGGAGCCACTTTAGCCCTTCACTGTCTTAACCACCTCCCAATTAATTATCATAATAGCAGCTCTTGTGTATGGGCCCCTGACTACCAGCCACGAACTAAACTCATAGCTGCCCTCTACAGAATGACAAACTGAGACTCTAAGAGAGTAATATATCTAATGCCCACGTGGTAACCACCTAAGGCAGTGGCAGGTCCGCCCTACTCACATGTCCTTCAACCTCTGGGCTCAAGTACCTCAGTGGCAATGGTGGAGGAGAACTCTGAGCGGTCGTACTCCCAGCCCTGAGAGCAGGGCACTGTGGAGGGTTCATCCTCCAGCTCCCCAGGGCTCTGCCCCTCTCCGCTCAATGTGATGTTGGGCAGAGCCTGGGGGTGGGCAAAGCGGAGGCAGGAGCTAAGCGTGCCGTCAGGCTCCCGGGGCAGGTGGGCCTCCAACCATGCATCCTGGTGACTGAAGTTTGCAGGAGTGCCAGGTAGGGCACAGCGGTGGGTGGGCACAGCAGCCAGGAAAATGGGCAGGAGGAAGTGCATGGGCAGCAGCACCCGGGGCAGGGCCAGCAGTGCCACATTCCTCAGTTGGAAGGGCCCGAAGCCGCCCACCTGGTCCAGCAACTCCTCAAAGCCCATGCTGCTCACCCACCAGTGTCCCCAGTGCAGGCTCCCTCTGTAGTACCCAGAACAGCTCACCCTATGCACCACATGAACCCTTGGACTCTGGGGGCGGGAGTGGATGCACTGAGCAGAGAGCCTGAAGCCAGAATCCAGCCCTCAGGGGCTGGCCCAGAACCAGCCCCTCCCTAGTCATCCAGGTCTCCTGGGACCCCTGCCTGTCTGGCCCAGTGCCTGCGGGGAGGGCCAGCCATCTGTTCAGAGGTCACTGACTTCGTGGCCCTGGGGCTTACACATTAGTGCTCAGGGACCAAGAAGGTGAACCTTGGCCCCTGTGCTGAAGTAGCTGGCTGATGGGGTGGGAGGTGAGTCCCTAGCCCCTTGGTCAGCAGAGCCACAAGATTACCTAAGAAGAGGAGGCCTCTGGGGCCCAGGGCCAGCTCTCTTGGGGTGCCCTTTGTCCTATGAGACCTTAGGTCAGCCTTGCCTATTTGCGGCTGCAGCCATGCCCTGGCCGACATCCTGGGATTCGGGAAGAGAGCTGGACCCTAACCAGGTGAAAGTTTCTTTCTGCTGATCCATGAGGCCTCCTCATACTCCTAAGTCCCTCCCTGGAGCTGATGCCCTGGCCTAAGATACATATGGAACTGCAGTGGACAGCCTGACCTCTCTGGGGACCTCAGATCTGTCACACTCCCACTTCACTCAGGAGCTCTCCCCATGCATGCAGTCCCTCCTGCCTGCCCCATTCGCCTATTTTCAAGAGCTTCCCAGATTACCCCTTGGAGAAGTAGGGAATGAGGGGGGTTACCATGGTCCTGGTTACCAAGGACCCAGGATTTGCTTCATCAGATCGTACCACTCACTTCTCAAGCACAGTCCCTGCAGCAAAAGTGCAGCAGAAGCCAGCAATGTCAGATTCATTCTGATCGGATTGTCCAAGCACCAGGCTGGCAGAGACACTGGTTTAATCTAACTCTTCCTTTGAACAGATCAGAAAACCAAAGGCAGGGTAGGGACCTGCTGGGGTCACACAATGACTCAGCAGCAGAGCTGAAGAGAGGACTAGAACCCCTGACTCTAGCCTGAGAGTCTTGTCTTTGACCCAGGCTGCTGAGCTGGTGATGTCCCAGTGGGCTCCAGGCTGGGCTCCGTGAGAAAACTCTGGAAAGGGGGCTAAAGGGTGGCATGGTATGTGCTGATGGTGGTGCTGAATGGCATGGGAGTGAGGGCAGTGGTGAGAAGCAGAGGCAGCTCATGGTGATGGTGACAGGAAGTGATAGTAGTGAGAGATACTTGTGCAGCGTTGACATTCTGTAGGGCACAGAGATGCCTCAACATTCTCTGGGGCACAGAGATGCCTCGGATGCAGTCCCTTCCCTTAGGGAGCTCATAGGAGGGTTGAAGTCAGTTACACAAGCCTCCCTGCCTCCAGTCTCACCTCTTTCAATCCATTCTCCACAAACCCACCATAGTGAAAATTTTAAAATACAAATCCAATAGGGTCACATCCTTCACCCGTTAAAACCCTTCACCCCTACTTGGAAGGCTGAGGCAGAAGGATCGCCGGAGCCCAGCAGGTCGAGGCTGCGGTGGCCGGGAGCGGCCACTGCACTCCAGTCTGGGCGACAGAGTGAGACTCCAACTCAAAAACAAATAAAATAAAATAAAATAAAACCCTTCACCCGTTCCCACTGCCTGAGGGGGAAAGTCCAGCTCCTCAGCTTGGCCCACAGGATCCCCCAGGACCCGCTCCTTTCCCCCTACCCAGCTCTGATCCCTCCACAACATGCCTCCTTCCCTCCAATTACCCCCACACACCAGCCCTCCTCATTCACCTGGTGGATTCCAGACCTCCCTGAAGACCAGCTCAAGGGGAGACATTACTTCCACTTGTTGGCTCCTCTCTCATTTAATACTGTATAATCATATTGTTTGTATAAAATATGTAAGATGCCATAACCATTTGCAGCTACTGAAAGGAAAGTTGTGTGGCCACCTCATCTTCATGACCCATCTGGTGACTGCACAGGGGAGTAAGCTGAAGTCTTTCCACAACTGGAGGGAACTAGCCGAGGCCAACCTCGGGCACTGGCTATGATGCCTTAGCTTTCCAATGGGAATTTTTCTCCTGCTTTAATATCAGAAATAGCTGATAATCACACAGTGCTCCCCTCTCCCTCTTCATATTGGCTTCTAGAAAATTCAGATCTAAATTTGCAGCCCCTTTCCACAGAAAATAAATCTGGCATTAATTGCATCTCTGGCTTCATCTTATTCCCTGGCCCTACCCCATATGGGAGCTCACTTCTCTGATGGCAATAATGACCATGATGCTTGAGGCAGATGACAGAGCTGGACAGGCAGGTATGAAGTGCTGAGTCTAGCCAGAGGACAGATCAACTCTGAGTCGCCAGTTAAGAGCTGGTTTTGAGTGGATTATTAACCATTCTCCAACCTCTCCAACCTGAGAATCTTAACCTGAGCTCAGAGGCTAAGGTAGAGACCTTCATTTGTACCAAAGTGGCTGGGGAGGAGCCTTGTGCACTGAAAACAACTCCTTAATTGAAGTTACTAATGGAACTGTTGGAAGATTTGTGGACAATATGTTCCTGGGATAAACACTTCCCTATCTGGGATTGCTTGCAATAGGGCCTTCTTAGACTTCAGGCCTTTTACTCTTTCACCCCTCTCCCCACTGAATGACCTCAGATAATCTCCCCATCTTACCAAGGGTCATGAACCATGAACCAACACTGTAACCCATGTCATCATTTCCTATGTTGCTGGTGGTGGTAATGACAGAATCAATTACAGTGGTGGGTATGGTGTCATAGTAACAAGTGAGATACTGATGGTGGAAGTGATGGTGACAGGGGTGATTGGAGTAGGAAGGAGGGGAGTAAGGCTGGGGCCACTGGCAGTAGTGATGTGGTCATGAGGGTAATGGTATTAATGAGATTATGTGGTACATGGCGGTGACCAGTGTTGGTGATGTAGTGGTGGTGGTGGTGATGGTGGTGGTACTAGTGTGAAGTGGTGGCGATTGGGGGGTGGTAATGATGGTGGTAATGATGCTGTGGTGGTGGTAGTGGTGATGGTGGTGGTAGTGATGGTGGTGGTGGTGGTGGTAACATGTGATGCGTTGCTGGGGGTGGTGACAGAGGTGGCGGTAATGCTGGTGGTGGTGATAGTGGTGACCATGGTCATGGTGGTGGTGGGGTGATGTGGTGTTCGTGCTGGTGGTGGTCACTGTGGTGGTGGTGGTGGTGGTGGGCATGGTGCTACCACCATGTGGTGATTGGTGGTGGCAGTGAAGGAAGCAGTGAAAATGTGTCATCTCACTGACCTCATGGGCCTTGTCCCTTTTTAATCATTATGTCATCAGAGCCTAATGTGGTGTGGTGACAGTCTGGGAGAAGAGTGTCTGGGATCTGAGTGAGGAGGAGTCTAGTGATAGTAGGGAATGGAAACAGAAGAGGTGATTGTGGTAAAATTAGTCGTGGTAGCGATGGGTGGCTTTACAGTGCTCCAAGTTTAATGGTACACGGAGAGAGGAGGCATGTAGAAGATACCATCTGGAAGTGCTGAAAGGGGTGTATATCACATTACCTTTGACCCATGGCCAAATTCCCAGGGCCATGCAGATTCTCCTTTCATGTCACCTCATCACCCTGGGCAATGACCAGGCTCCTGCAACTGCCGAGGACTTACAAAGGTCACTCTGACCACCGTTCAGCCTTGGGCTGGTCTCAACGCTTGTCCTGACACATCAGTAACCAATGGGAACACATCAGTAACCAATGGGAACACCTCAGCTGGCCCCATGTCTGATGATCGAAGGCAACACCCTCTCCATTCCCACCCGCGTCTCTTTTCTCCAGGTGTCCCTGAGGGGGCCCTGTCTACCTAACAAAGGCTCCTTCAAATGTCCCCTAGTCTTATGCCCCCCATCTACCCCCTAGCTGATCAATCTTGCTCAAGCCACTTACTTCTCTGTGCCCCTGTCTTCAGACCTCTCTTTGACCACAGAACAAAGAAGAGAAATGTCTTTCTGAGAGACAATGAGGAGAAGGTCTGCCAGGGGCTGAGCAGGTCCTCACCCATGGAGGAGCATCAGGTAGTTGCAGACAACCCAGCTGGGCCTTGGGAAGTAAGTGTGCCTGGCAGGTTTCGGGCTCCTGGGGAGGGGGTGGGCAGAGGGTCTCTGCAGCCCTCTAAAACCCTCTTATTTGGCATAACTTATCCCTGCTCCAGGCCTGGGCCTGCTCCCTCTTTGCCCCTCTTTCCATTCCCAGATTGATGCCTGTGACCTACCCCACTGAACCTTATGCAATCTCATGCCTCCACACTTGGCCCGTGCTGCTCCCTCTGCCAGGAATGTCCCCTATCCTTCATCTGGCCGACTCTTGTTTGTCTTTCAAAATTCAGTCCAAGAGGCACATCTGTCTGGGCATGTTCCATGAAGCTCTCAGTCTGGGCTGGGAGTTCCTCCGTAAGCCTCATGTATCAAGGCACATACTACACACATAAAGTGAAAGTTAATTTCCAACCACCTCCTAGGAGGCACATTATGCTTTGTCTCAGCGCCTGGACAGTGCCCGACATCTGGCACAGCCTCTCACACATGCTGAGCTCAGCAACAGCCTGCAGTTAGTTGAATAAATGGGTTGGATGAATGAATGGTTGACTAAATGCTAAATAATGAAAGTAATCTGTAGTATTCATTCATTCAGCCTCAAAGAAATTTTAAAATAAATTAAGACACCATTTTTTATTTATGTAATGATTCCAGGATTTCTCTTAGAATTAGACTTGCAGAAGAAGTAAGCAAAGGTTGGAGCCAAGATGTTCATTTTGGCACTGTTTGACATAGTGAAAAGTTAGAAATGAAAACATACATCCACACAAAAATTTGTACATAATGTTCATAGTAACGTTATTTGTAATAGCCTAAAATGGAAACATCCCAAAATTCACTAACTGATGAAATGTCAAAATGTGGCATAGCCATAAAGTAGAATATTATCTGGCAATAAAAAGGAATAAAATACTGATGCGTGCCACAATATGGGAGTACCTTGAAAGCATGCTAAGTGAAAGAAGGCAGTCACAAAAAGATCACACATTATATGATTTCATTTATATGAAGCGTTCAAAACAGGCAAATCAATAGACAGTAGATTAGCGATTGCCTGGGGCTGTAGGGGCTGGGGTAAAATGGGGCTGACTGCTAACGGGTAGGGAGTTTCTTTTGGGAGTTATGGAATTGTTCTAAAATTGATTGTGGTGATGGTTGTACAACTCTATGAATATACTAAAAACGATTGAGTGGTACAATTTAAATTGGTAGCTTGTATGGTATGTGAATTTTATCTTAATAAAGTCCTTTTTTTCTTTTTTCTTTTTTTTTTGAGTCAGGGTCTCACTCTGTCACACAGGCTGGAGTGCAGTGGCATGATCACAGCTCACCACAGACTTGACATTCTGGGCTCAGGTGATCCTCCCACCTCAGCTTCCCAATAAAGTCATTTTTTAAAAGTCAAAGAAGATCTGTACTTTAAGACATATTGTTGGGTATAAAATCATGTTTCAGAATAGTAGGTATCATATGTTCTTCTTTTTATTTATAAGAAGCATAGAGAGAGACAGAGAGCGCGCGCTATTATTACAAACATGAAAAAGAAGATCTGAAATAGTACATACCAAACCCTTCACAAGAGTTACCTCTAGATGGTCAGATTCAAAGATCGGAGGGGCCTTCATGTTTTGCTTTATATGCTTTTAGCATTTGCCTTTTTACCAAAAGAATGTCCTGCTTTTGACATTTTAAGCAAGAAATAATGTGACAACACCCAAGGGTCCCACTGAAGACTGGTGAATCAGCCCTTAAGCCTGCTGGCATCCCAGGGGCCCAGGGGCCCCTGCTGATTCTGGCATGTCTGGACTTCTTGGAGGAAGAGCAGGATTTTGGGAGTCGGGCCTTTTACTCGAACTCCAGGCCAGGCCAGGAGTCTGACCTGGGACAAAAACTCATTATGCATCGACTAGGTGAAAGATTCACAGCCAATGAACCTAGGTTCAAAATGCCCAAGGTTCAGCACATACTCTACAGCCACACCTTCCTTCTACCCAGCTCTGCTCCCCTGCAGCAGCCAGGGACCTTGAGCTCATCTAGCCTGCCTTTCTACACCAAGACTTGTACATTATACACATGCTTCGTTTTCCTATTCTTGGTCTTGGAGTCTGGTCTATAAGTGTATACAAAGAGATGACTCCATTTTATTTTATTTATTTGGGAGGGGGGGGGTCTTGCTATGTTGCCCAGGCTGGACTCGATCTCCTAGGCTCAAGTGATCCTCCCGACCCAGCCTCTCAGGTGGCTGGGACTACAGGTGTGCACCACAGCACTCAGGGAGCCAAACTCATTTTAGAGTCTCAGTACCCCATGTTGGGGTCCCCACTGTATGGGTGGGCCATGCTCGACTGACCAGTCCCAATTAATGGACATTTAGATTGCTTCTAAACTTTTATAGGTCCAGAGTCTCTTATACAAATTGTTGGGATCAAAATATAACTATATATATAAATACATATTTGACCCTTGAACAACATGGTTTGAACTGCACAGGACTATTACACACAGATTTTTTTTCCAATAAAAGTTACATGGAATGTGCCTGCCTCTCCTGCCTCCCCTTCCATCTTCTCGGTCTCTGCCACCCCTGAGACAGCAGCAAGACCAACCCCTCCTCTTCCTCCTCCTCCTCAGCCTACTTAACTTGAAGACGGAGAAGGATGGACACCTTTATAATAATTCACTTCCACTGAATGAATAGTAAATATATTTTCCCTTCCTTATGATTTTCTAAATAATATTTTCTTTTCTCTAGCTTACTTTATTGTAAGAATACAGTATATAATACAAATAACATACAAAATATGTGTTAATCAACTGTCTGTTATTGGTAAGGCTTCTGGTCAACAGTAGCTATTAGCGAAGTTTTGAGGGAATCAAAAGTTATACACAGATTTTCGACTACATGGGGTCAGCGCCCCAACCCCTGTGTTGTTCAATCGTCAACTGTGTGTTTATTCAGAAAGGTAATTCAGTGCATAATCCATAGATCATAAAATATCTTAATAGGATCTAGGGTGGTGCCCCATAATCAATCAATGCATTATTTCCACTGCAAACAATATGATAAGCAGCATTAACAAACATTATAAATGGTCTTGTCAGACTTTGTTACCAAATTAATTTGTGCCAACCTAATTTTTAAAACTCCCAGTTTTCAGAACTTTCTGGGTTTCAGAATTGCCGATGAGACTTTGTGGAGCTATACAAAGAAAGCTGCAATTAATGCCTTTGGATACACGTAATTTTGCACGTGTACAGGTATATCCATAGGATACATTTCTGGAAATGGAGATGCTGTATCACAAGCTTTGCCCATTCATGGTTTTGATAGGTTTTTGCTATAATATGAGCCTTGCCTGTGAGCTGCTACCTTTTAGGTTTTTCAAACACTCTCACTTTTGCCTGTTAACCTTTGAAAAATCTTCCTCTCTGCCTCTCTGCACAGAGCCAGGAGAAGCCAGGGGTTGACAGAGTGCAAGCTCTGCAATCAGAGGGATGGCAGGACAGTCTTTCCACTTGTGTGACCCTGGCAAGTCACCTGTACCCTTCCTGAATATTCGTTTCCTCCTCTGCCTCCAGGACGGTCCCTCCCCACTTGCTCAGAAACCTGCGCTCTTCTCTCCTGCTCACCCCAGCCCAGGAGCTGGGTTTTGCCCTGCCCACCCAAAGGGAAGAAGAGTCCAGGCCAACAGAAAGAAAGGTCCACAGGCTTTTTAATGGTGTGATGGCTACTTCCCTTCCGAGACCCGATCTGATCATGACAGCGGCTTCCAGGGTGTTGGGGTGGGGGTGGGCAGGCGCAGGATGGGCAGAGGCCATGCAGTGACTGGAAGGGATGGGGAGGGTGTTACATTCTGTTTGGCGTGTAAACATTCTTAGGTGGCTTCCCGAGGGAGGCAGAGGGCAACTCCCTGCCCCCCCCCCATGCCCACCAGGGCTGGTTCCCGGAGCTGAGAAGATTGAGCAAGCCAGGCCCTTTCCAGGAGCTGTGAGGGGGAACCTGTGAGCCTGGGGCACGGCCCCTCTCCTCTCCTGCACCCCTTAAGCACAGTGCAGCTGGGGAGGGGAGGCATGTTCTGGGGTGAGCAGACCCCGCATCTAAGCCAGTGACATAGGTGATAGGGAAGTGCTGGGGGAGGTGGGGCATGGTGGTGTGACACTCTTGTAGAGGAGGGGCTCAGGACCTGGAGGGCCTAGTGGAGGGAATGAATGCTCAAGGGGCAAGAGGCTGCAGCTGGGGGTGGGAGCACTGGGAGATGTGGCTTCCTCTGCCCTAGATTCTTCCTGGGGAGAGGAACAGAGTCAGCCCCCTATTCACTCTCCTCTCCACTGGCCCTCTTTCCCTCCCCGACCTCGCCAGCCAGGTGACATTCAATGACTCAGAGACCTAAGGTCAGTTGGGAGCCCAAGGGAGGTCTGGAATCCCAAGGGCAGATTGGGTTTTGCGTCTCTGCCAGCTCCAGTGCTGGGTGAAACTGGGGGTGGGATGGACCTGGGGCTCTCTCAGGCCCCCCTCTCCCTCCCAGCTCCAAACCAGGGTGTTGGTCCTGGGGCAGAGGTGAGGCTGGGGGCACTACATTCACGGTTCGGTTGGTGGCAAGGAGCAGGCCCAGGGCCTGGGCACCAGGGTCATGTCCTGGTCCCCACCTGGCACGAGCTGATTGTCATTCGGTGAAGCTCTAGGTGGGAGGCAGTGGCCCCCCTCTGCCAACCTCTGCTGGACCCAGAGAGCAGTAGAGGACCTTGGGAGGGCCTCAGGTTGACAAGGAGGGCTCTGTCCGGAGAGGTTTCCTGAGTGTTCTGGGAGCTTCTGCATCACCGTGGAGTGGACCTCAAAGGCTGTCCACCCAGGAGTCCTCCCTTGGGCTGGTCTGCAGAGAAGCTGCCACCTTGGCATGGAAGCGGCCGCCCATGCCTGCTGACTCTCCATAAGAGGCTTCAGCTGGCACCACCAGGCTGCTTGTGGGGCCAACTGCCTCGTGGGCTTTCTTCTGGGTGGTAGTGGCTGGTTGCAGCCAGACCGCTGGGGCACACTGAGGCCTTTCTTCCTCTTCCCCTGGATGTCTTGGCTTGCTCTCTGTGGCTGGGAAAGGACAGAGAGGCCAGGCTAGGGACAGAGGCTGCGGGTGCTGTGGATGGAGGAGCCCTGCAGGGGCCTGTTCCAGAGAAGCAGGGTTGGCTGTCCCTTCAGCAGCCAGTGTGCTGCTTGCCCCAGATGTAGGCAGTTGAGGCTCATGATGAGGTGAGCTATGCAGGAGCCAGAACCCAGGAGGAGGCCCCACATCCATTCCTGGGGCACAGCAGCCACATGGGCTGGGGTGAGGCAAGAGGAATAGGGTGAGCTGAGGGAGGAGTGGGCTTGGGCTGAGGACCCATCACTTAAACATAATCTGGAAGTTAGAAGGGCCTTTCTGTCTCCAGGGCCAGCTGTCTGAGGGTCTGCCTGTCTCTGCTCTCTCTGCCCACTGGGGGAGATGGCGCCTGAGTCAGCCCACTCCCCACTGCTGGGAGAACAGGGAGGGTGACCCAGCCCAGAACTAGGTCCCTGAATCTCCAAAGCGCCAGTGCAAAGATGATAACCAGCCACTCTCCACCTGCATTGAACTCAGGAGAGAGGAAAGTTGGCTGAAATTGCAGTAGGCAGGATTGAGGTTAGATGACAGGAAGGAATTCCTGATGGTAAAGGGTCCTGAGCAGTAGATCAGTGAACCAGGGGAGGGGTGAAACTTTTTTATAGCCCCCCTCCAATCTTCCAACTTCCTACTGCAAAACACTTGCCCAGGAAGGCAGCCCCACAGTTCCCCAATGAGGCCCTACCCAAATTTAGGGAGGGGTCTCTGAACCCTAGAGGTGAGGGGAACATACCATGCCCAAGAATCACCCTGCCATGCCCTTCCCCACCCCCAAGAATCACCTGCCCACTACCTCCCTCCAGGGTGTCCAGGATGGAGCTGACTCTGGGGCAGATCAAAACTGCCCCCTCACACACCTGAGTAGACTGATGGCCCCTGGGTCCCCAACCACAGCCTGGCAGTCCAGAGGACTTTCCTGGCCACCATGGCTCCCAGGAGAATGGTGGGGTTGCCCCCCCGGGGGGGGGAAGGCTGGAGCCTCCACTCCTGGAATTTGAGGCTGCTCCTCTGAAAGGGGAAGGCATTGGCTGGAAAAGTGTCAGGAGAAGGGCAAGGCGCCGCAGGAGATGTAAGCCCCGGGAGAGCATGGAGAGCAGCCTAGGCCTGGTGGGTGAATGGGGCGTCCCCAGAAGTGGAGTCCTCGGTGGGAAGTGGCTGAGCCTTCCCGGGGCGGAGGGAACGGTGTGAGCCTGCCCCACCTGAGGGGCGACAGGAGGAGGAGAGCGGGGAGAAGAAGGGGAAGCAGACCCTCCTCCCGCGGCGCAGGGCTGCGACCCCCACCGGCCCGGCAGGCTGGTGGACGCCGCGTGTGCTGGCGCGCGTCCTCGCGGGTGCAGGCGGGAAGCTGGGGCCGCGGGTGGCGCGCGTCGGGCGCGTAAGGCTGTGCTGGGAGCTGTTCCAGTGTGGCCGGCTGCGGGTTGGGGCCCAGGGTGAGGGTGGGGGCCGCGGAGAGCCGCAGGCGTCATTATCTGGCCCCGGCCCGGCCCTCCGCGTCCCCCGCCCGGCCTTTGGTTGCTGCGCGCTGAGCCTGGAGTTTCCCTCTGGGTCCTTTCTTGGGGTCTCCCTGGGAGGGAGTGCCGTCAGGCTGGGCCCGGGCCTGCGGTACGCCCCGGGATGGGGCAACCCCGGGCCGGGCCTGGTGCGAGGGCGAGGGGCTCTCTTTGCGGGACAGGGACTGGCTCCGGGGAGACGCACTGGGATGGCGCGCCGCGGAGGTGGAGGCGGGGAGGCCCGGACTGCGGGGGGCGGGGGGCCGGGCTCCGGCTTGGGCTCGCCCTGGGCCCGTGCTGCGGCCGGGAGGTTGTTTGGGACGGAGGTCAGCAGCAGTGGCCGACCCTGGGGGCTTCTGCAGCGGGAGCCTGCTTGAGGAGCAGAAGGCGAGAGAAAAGAAGAGGGCAAAGAAACAACAAAAAAGGAGAGACATTTTCAGAATCCTCTTGGGCACCAAGCCCTGGAGTCCTGCATGCTCAGAGCTGGATGAGACTGAGGAGACCATGGCACAGATGGGCAGTTTGTGGCCTGGTACTCCATCCTCCAGGTCAGGACCTTTAAGGGCCACAGCCTCCTAGGCTGTTGCTGAAGAGGTTCCCATTTCATCTTTAACATTCTCATGGATTTTGCATTCTAATCTATAATATACCTGTGTTTATACTTATATGAAATAACGTTTTCTCCCAGCTGTTCAAAGTTCTGTGCTTTATCCTTGGCTTCCAAAGTGTTTCCTATGTTCCATGGCACAAAAGAGACTGTGTGGAACCCACAGACCCCCACCTGCTTTTCCCAAACCTGGCCTCCCTGGTATCCCCTCCAGACATGCTTACTGAAGTCACTCCTTTGAGCCCAGTGACAGAGGCAGAGCACAGCTGGGAGGTGCTGGATGGGAGGTGTAGCTGAGGGCCCCTCCTGATCCTGACTTTGGCTCTGGGGAAGCCCCTGCTGGAGGACACCTTCCTCATCACCCTCTGCCCACCCTGGGCCTGGCGCGGTTTCTCACCTGCTGGTGATGGCTGTGTCCGAGGCTGGGGTGGCGACATGGGATCTGCTGGGGGGCTGCTGGGTTGCAGCAGGTGTGGGCATGCGGATGCTTATGGGGCGGGGGATCCGGCTCCGGGCCGCAGCTGCACGTCCAGTCTTCCTGGGCAAGGCCCCCCCAGGCTCAGAGGCAGGCGTGTCCTCCTCGGAGCCTGTGCCGGAGAGGGTCTCTGAGGCACGGCGCTGCTCCTCACTGGAGGAGGACGAGGCCCCTGAGGCCAGCCGCAACAGCAGGCGGCCCTGCCTCTTCTCCATCACCAGCCGCGCCAGGTCCTGCTGCGGCCGGGCCCTCTTGCTCCACCGCTCTTTGGCTGACAGCGAGCCCGAGGGCTCCGAGCCCGTGTCCTCCTCAGACAACAGGACAGGGATACGGCTCCTGGGGCGAGGGCCTGGCATGGCGTGGCGGCTGGGGGAGATGGTGGCCATTTTCTCGGGGCCAGGCTCCAGGGGGCATGCTGGGGATGGTGCGTCAGCAAAGGCCGGGCCATTGGGCAGTGAGTCCATGGCCACCTCCGAGGGTGCTTCCCCTGGGGGACCAGACAGGGCACAGCTCTCCATCTCAGCCCCATCCAGTCCTGACAGGGCAACGCCATTCTCCAGGGGTCCTGGGGCCCCCTGCTCTGCAGCGCCCCCCTCAGAGGGCACCTCCAGACCCAGCTCTCCCCCAGCGCTGAACTCCTCAGGCCGCGTGGCTTGTCCACCAGAAGACATGACGTTGAGGTGGGTTTTCTCTGCAATGTGCACAAAGGTCCTCTCAACTTTGGTGAAGGGTGAGGAGGTGACTGCCACACCTCCTGCCCCTGTGGTCCCTGCCCCGGCCCCTGGCCCTGCCCCAGGCCCAGGGGGCTTGGGCTCAGACTTGAGGACAGAGGACAGAGTGCCTGGCTCGGATACGTCCAGTTGGCTGCCCGTGGGCTGGGGTCGCTCATGCTGAGGAGTGAGGGCAGCGAGGGTGCCCAGGTCGGGGTCAGGGACCAGTTCGGCAGTGACGGGCGACTTCTTCATGTCGCCAGGGGAGACGAGCACCAGCGTTTTGGAGCCCTCCTCGGGCTCCAGGTCCCCGTCGGCCACGGAGGCCCGGCCCCTGGACTCCTTCTGATCGTCAGCCAGCAGCGTGGATGGGGCGCCCTCCTGGCTCCTGTCGGTGCTCCTCTCGCTCCCCTCACTGCTAGAGCCACTGCGTGGCCCCAGCACCTCCCCCAGAGCCACTGCCACCTCCTCCTCCTCCTCCTCCTCCTCCTCCTCTTCCTCCTCTTCCTCCTCTTCCTCCTCCTCTTCTTCCTCTTCCTCCTCTTCCTCCTCTTCCTCCTCCTCCTCCTCCTCTTCTTCTTCCTCCTCCTCCTCCTCCTCCTTTCCATTAGCCTGAGGCTGAACAGGAGCCAGCGGGACCTGGGGAGTGGTAAGCAGCATGTGCGAGAAGCCCACCCTCCGGACCCTGTTGAGCAGCCGTGCCCGTTCTCGGTAATCGGAGAGGTCTCTCTTGAAGTCCTGGTAGGGTAGGCTCAGAGGCACAGCTCGTGGGAGGCCGTTCACCTCAAACGGGGGCGCCACGGAGAACACCTGCAAGGAGCACACACAGGGACCCTCTGAGGTCGCCCACCCACCTTCCTGGGTCCAAGAAGACCTCATCTTCGGCCACAGGCTTGGAGACCCACATGCCCCAGGTTATCCACCAGAGCATGAGCTCCATGGAGGTAGGTGCTGGGTGGCTGCTGGGTCTGTTTTGTTCACTGTTCTATCCTCAGGGTCTAGAATGGTCCCTGGCATCTAGTAAGTGATCATTAAATCTCTGGTGAGTGACTGTCCCTGAAGCCCAGCCCCTGATCTTGGTGGCTTTTCTGTCTCCCTGCCCTTCATCTTCCCTCCTCCTCTCCTCACTACGTTGAGTCAACCCTAGAGTTCAATCAATAACAGGGAATGAAAACTGGAAGCCACCGTAACTGCCATTTAGATACACTCTCCCTTTTATTATTTATTTATTTGTTTGCTTTGTTTGAATCAGAGTCTCACTCTGTCACCCAGGCTGGAGTGTAGTGGCACACTCAAGGCCACCCCAGTGTTGACCTGCTGGGCTCTGGCGATCCTTCTGCCTCAGCCTTCCAAGTAGCCAGAACTGTAGGTGCATGCTACCAGGCCCTGCTAATTTTTTATGTATCGTAGAGACGAGGTCTCGCCAAGTTGCCCAGGCAGGTCTCGAACCCTCAGGCTCAAGCAATCCACTTGCTTCGGCCTCCCAAAGTGCTGGGATTACAGGCTGAGGCACCAAGCTCGGCCTGTTAGCATTTTTTTTTAACACACTGGGCCTCTGTCTAGTTGAACAAGCACAACACAGCCCACTGGGCCAAAAGCTCCAGGGATATCCTGACATCTTCCTGCCCATCCACGCTCTCGAGAAATCTTGCCAAACATCCCACATCTGCTATCCCAGGGCCATGGACACAGTCTTGTTCTGCCTGGTGGTTCCCCAGCCACCAGCCTACTGTCTCCATCCTGCACTGCCATCTTTCCTTCTTACAGCTGCTTGAGTGATCTTCCTGAAACTCCAGTCTGATTCCGTCTCTTTCTGTTTCAAACCTGCAGTGGCCCCCACAGGCGATGGTTCCGATCTGGCTTGGCACGTGAGCCACCCCATCTTCCCCATGACCTGACTCCCAGCTCCTGCTCCAGCCTCATTTCTCATAGCACCCTCAGATCCCTGCCCTGTGCTCCAGCCATCCTGATGCGGTCAGCACTTCCCTAAATGTATCATGCACCTCACTCTTTTCCCAGGCAGTTTCCTCTGCCTGGGATACGCCCTCACCCCGTCTATTCACATGACAGCTTCCTACTCTTCCCCCCAAACCGGTTCCAAGACCGTCTCCCTTCAGCTGCAAAGCTTGCTGTCTACCTTCCTGTCCACCCACCAAGCAAATGTCATTACTCTCTCCTTTCTACTTGTTTTCCCACATCCTTCCATGAGACAACTTTCCACCCTCTATTCTATATGCATGCATTTACACTTTCTCTCTCCTGATAAAGAGAGCTCCTTGAGAGTTTCATTCATTCATTTTTCTCATTCATTCACTCATTCAAGAAGGCCTTCCTGTCCTGGTCACTAAGTTATAGGCCAAGAATCTGGGTCAAGTGTTGAACAAGACAGATGTGATCCTCGCTTTCTCTATGTAAGGAAATGAAATAGGGATAATGCACATTCTACAAAGGTTGTGATCATAAATGAGGTCATATAAGCAAAGGGCATGGCCTATAGTAGTTGCTCGATAAATGTTAGCTCCCTCTCACCCTTACCTCCTACCTCCTGCTCTGATCACTTTGGTTCAGAGATCATTGCCTCCCTCCCCCACGCCAGAAATGTGGATGCCATACCTATGGGGGATGGGGTGTGGGAAAAGGAAGGGGCTCTGCTAGCTGAGATAGCACAGAGGCTGGTGGAGGGGAAGACAGAATTTTCCAAAGCCAAGGATCTGCCCAAGGTTGTGGCTGCTCCCCTCTCCAACTGCCACACTCTTCCTCGTAATTAGAACATTGGTGAAGATTTAGTAGGGGTGAGGATGATGCAAAAGGACCCCAACAAGATCTCAGCATCAGACCCCAAAAGGACCCCAGCACACCCTACTTGAGGCAGGCATGGAACTTTCTTAGAACTTTATGCATCCACATCCAGAATGGAAGTCTCCAGAAGTATTTTCTTTTTCTATTCCACTTACTTATTCTCATTAATCCATTAAGTCATTTGACAAACATCAAGCCCTGACTCTGTCCCAGGCCCTGTGTTGGGGCACTTTGGCATGTCCAGTCACCAATGTTAAGGCTAGAAAAAATGGCTGGCAGAGGTGGAGGGGACTGTGTAAGCTCCTGGGTGAGTGAGGACGATGAGATAAGTGCTGGCAATGAGAGCCAGGGACAGGCAGGCAGACACAGAGCTCTGATCACGTATCTCTCCTGTCGGGCTCAGAACTCACCCACCCAGCACCAGACACATCCCACCCAGTAGGGATGGCCTTTGATCCACCAGGTCACCCTTTCTCTTCAGAATCTCTGTCCATTTTCCCTGTCTGGTCCCTGACACCTTGAACATTCTTGTTAGAACCACCCTTTCCTCTGCCATCTGGCCAGGCCCTGGATCTTTCTGGAAAAGCCTCATGTAGAGGATGAGAACACCCTGACACACACACACGCGTGCACGCATGCACAGTGCCCATGTTGGATGATCATAGATGGAAACTTTCTCTATCTCAAAGCCTTCCCTTCCTATTACCTGAGAGAGAGGAGGAATGAGAACAGGAAATTGTCATCAAATTAGACTGGGAACCTGAGGCCTAGAGAAAGGCATGAGCTTGGGCATTGGCCCAAATTGTGAAGCACATCAATCAGGATGGCCCAGGACCCAGAACACTTTCTAGTGCCTTACTGGCCTCCCACCCAGTCCATGTGGGGAAACCTGAGACCCTCTGCCCTTTGGAGGGAAGGGTTATGAATCTCAGAATGGACAACTTTGCCCTAAAGATCACTGCCACCCCTATACTAGCCCAGGCATGCTGGGGTTTCTGTTTCTTTCTTTTTTTTTTTTTGAGTTGGAGTCTCATTCTGTCACCCAGACTGGAGTGCAGTGGC
>NW_007252943.1:108952-113111 GCF_000164805.1 Carlito syrichta
AGCTGGAACTACAGGCGCGCACTACCACACCCGGCTAATTTTTTATTTATTGTAGAGATGAGGTCTTGCCAAGTTGCCCAGGCGGGTTCTTGAACCCGCAGCCTCAGGCAATTCACTCACCTCGGCCTCCCAAGGCGGGGGATTACAGGCTGAGCCATGGAGCCCAGCCAGGGTTTCTGTTTCAAAGACCCTCTGCCCTTCTCCTGTCTGGCTCTGTGCTGGAGAGGGGCAGGGCCTGGGCTCAAGTCCCTCCCTCCTCAGATAGTAGCCAGCCCTCTCCCTACTTCTCCCAGATGCCCAATGAGTTGTTCCTCATTCACCCATCTGATCTTGAGCTCGTTCACTCAGTCCGTGATGACTAGACACTTTCTGTGTGCCCGGCCCTACAGGCGTGAGGACACCATGGGAGGCGCAGTGACCTCGACCTTCCCAGCTGTGCTGGGTTTCAGTTGGCAAAAGGAAGTCAGGTCTGGTGAAGCTCACACCTTCTTGCTTCCATCCCAGGGCAGCGATCCTTTATGATTCCAGTGTGCTTACTATGGTTCCCAAGCATTATCTGGGGGTGCTTTTGAAAAAAGTGGCTCTTGCCTATAATCCCAGAACTCTGGGAGGCTGAAGAGAGGGGATCACTTGAGCCCAGGAGTTCAAGACCAGCCTAGACAACATAGGAAGACCTCAAAAATTAAAAAACTAGCTGAGGGTGGAGGCTCATACCTGTAGTCCCAGCTACCTGGGAGGCTCAGGTGGAAGGATCATCTGAGCCCAGGAGGTCAAGGCTGCAGTGAGGCTGTGATTGTGCCACTGCACTCCAACTGGGCAACAGAGTGAGACCCCAATTAAAAAACAAACAAACAGCCGGGCTTGGTGGCTCAGCCTGTAATCCCGCCCCTTTGGGAGGCTGAGGTCAGTGGATTGCCTGAACCCGCAGGTTCGAAACCCACCTGGGCAACTTGGCGAGACCTCATCTCTACAATAAATCAAAAACTAGCCAGGCGTGGTAGCACATGCCTATAATTCCGGCTACTTGGAAGGCTGAGGTGGAAGGATCGCTGGAGCCCAGCAGGTCGAGGCTGCGGTGGCCGGGAGCGGCCACTGCACTCCAGTCTGGGCGACAGAGTGAGACTCCAACTCAAAATAAAACAAACAAAAAATGCAGGGCCCAGGGTCCTATCCCCTAGATTCTATGGGTCAGATACGAGGCCCAGAAATCGGGCTTTTTTTTCAAGCTCCCTAGTGATTCTGATGGAGTTCAGCCAAAGGCAGAGGTGGTAAGGGTTGGATGCAGGGAGGAAGGGCAGGCCATTCAAACTGAGACCCTCAGAGAGAATCAAAGTCCCAGCCCTTCGCCTCTGTCCATTGAGCCCAGTTGGGAAGACGGAGGACTGGGCCCCATCAGCTTCAGAGCCCAGCCCAAGTCCATGTTCATTCCGGTCAGCAGGAAAAGTGGAGGAAGGAGGATGGACCAGGCTTCGGTTTTCCCTTGCCACCAACAAAACTGAGCTCTCCTGGCCATGAGGAAACTTCTCCCACACCAACGCTGGAGATCGGTTACTTCACACAGCCCCATCCCCAGCCCACACAGGTGCATGGAGTGACTCTCCCGCCTGGACCCCAGTCAAACCCAGACTCTAGGCACTGCCCATCAGCCCACAGTCCCAAGGTCAAAGAAGGAGGCTGAGAGGTGCTGAGTGGCAAAAGCCTAACAGTGAGCCCTGGCATCCGCCTCCCCTGCTGAGTGGGGGGTGGGGAGGCCTTTGTGCCTTTCATGGTAGTTCCCTCTCCCTTCTCCTCCCTCTGAAACTGCTTAGGGCAAGCTCCTGTCTCCCCCCTCTACTCTGGACGAAGCACTCCCCACACCCCAACACATCACAGGTGCTCAGCCTGAGAGGAGAGGAGCTGTGGACTGTGTTGCCTCGGTCAGTTCTTCTGCCCTGCCCCCAACGCCTTTCCCAGATTCTCCCCTGTCTTCATCTGAGTTTCCACTCTCCAATATCTATTCCAAGCCAGGAGCCCTCCCTCCACACTTCCACCCCACACCAAGGAGTGCCACCCAGCCTGGTGGGCGCTCTGGCCAGGGAAAAGGAGGATGGCAGAAGGGGTAAAATGATCCATGAAACGTAGACACCTACCCTCCATCTGTACAGAACTGCACACACTTGACCCCAGATCTCAATGTTCCCAGTCCATCCCTGCCTGTCCCAGGGTGAGAAGCCAACAGGATAGCATGTGGGGGACTCTCGTAAATGCCCCGGGGGTTAAGAGATGCCTCTGCGACTCGCCCTTCTTCTGGCCCAAAGGAGAAAAGTGGCTTCCTCTGCTCAGTGTCCATCCTCACCTTCCAGCCCCTTTCTGCAGTCTCAGAAGTCTGCAGGTCCTTCCTTCTCCTTCAACCCACATTCCATCCCCGCATACTCCCCCACCAGGCTCTCTAACTGGGAACCCCTCTCCTCAACAGACCATTCCCCCTCTCCCAGGGCAGCAGATAGGAGCAGGCCAGGGCTACCTCATGTCTCCCATCATAGCAGAGTGACAGAGGAAGGGTCCTCAGTGTCCCTTCGCAGGGCTCTCTGGCATCCTAGCTTTCCAACCCCACCATACATTCAGCCTCAATAGTCTGTTCCCATGGAGGACTGGCCAGCGAGCCATCAGTCCCACCCCCTACTTCCTGACACCCCACTTCTGGCAAGTTGGCAATTTGGAGCTGGGTCCCAGAGACCAAAGTCCGTCAGCGCCGCCCCACCCCCCATGAAAGAACACAGCTAGCAAGGCCAGAGTTACTCAGGCCAACTAGGTCCAAACCCCTGGGGTCCCTCCCAACCCAGTTGTGCCGCGCGGGGCAGGCCAAGCTCACCTATGGATCCGAGCCAGCAACAGACTAGCCCTTACCCTCTCTGCCTTGCCGAGGACCCCAGAGTCGGGGTCTGCATTCAGTGGTGGAAAAGGAAGGGGGTGAAAGAAAGCAGGCGGAGGCGCAGGTTCCTGGAAGGCGTCTTTAATCAGGATTTGGTAGTACACAAGCTCTCCGGATTGTCTGCATTAACATACAGGGACTTAAAAAGGCACAAGATCCCTCGCACAGCGACGCGTGACGGCGGGGCGCCCCCACCCCCGCCGGTGCGCGGCCGTGTGCGCGTGGGTGCGTGTCCGTGTCCCACCCCCGTGGCGGCGCCGCGCGTGTGCGTGTCGGTTTCAAGTGTTGGATTTGTACAGTACTCGCAGTCGAGGGGCGGGGGGCTCAGTGCATGCTTCTCTACCCGGGCCCGGGACCCCCAGACGCCGCTATTTACACTAAGGAGGACGCACCCCGGAGAGAGAGAAAGGGAAAAAAAAAAGCGTCCCATCTTCGTGTGTGTGGTTTTGAGTTTTTCGTGCATGCTTACGCTGGCCGGGTCGGGGAATAGTGCAAGCGTATAATACAGTATTATTGCAGTACAAAAGGGGGGTCGGGGGGAGGGCGTCACGACGGGAGGGGAGGGCTCAGGAATAAACCGGCTGGGACTCTGGACCTCCGGGAGGGTCCTCTGGCCAACCCCTTCCTACCCCTCACCTCCCTCGATTAGGAAGCGTCTCCAGACGCAGGAAGGGGGACACCCGGGTCCCTGGAGGAAGGGGACTCGACTGGGCCCGGGGACTGCGGGAGGCCAGCCCTCTCCCCGCTCAACACGGTCAACTCTAAGGGCCTGGAACCCCTCCCCCTTCCCACGGGGGCGGGGTCGGCGGAGCAAGTGCAAAGGAAGCAGATGTTGGTCCCTGAGTTTTATTTTCTGGGGTGGGGGTGTGGGAAGAGCGGAAGTGAGGGGCATGTCTGGGGACCCCCAGGGCCCTCAGTGGTGTCGCGGGATGGGGCGGGGAACGCGGACTGGGCCGTGGGCAGAAAGGGGGGCGTCGGGTGGCTCTGAGAGACCTAGGCTCAAAGCTTCGCTCTCCCCCTCAACTCTGGGCTCTTTGGCATCCAATTGCAAGGCCAATTAATTGGGGGGAGGCAGCCCTGTAGGCGGTGAGGTAACAGGAATCGGGGTGGGGCGACGGGGGCCCGTCGAGCCTGGAGAAGTAGCCAGCTCCCTCCTTCCCACCCCCCAGCCCTCGTCCGCATCCCAGCCCTGGAAGCACTGAGGGGCCGGCCCCCACTCCGGTCCTTGTCCCCGCCCCGGGGCCAGGG
>NW_007252943.1:114000-129330 GCF_000164805.1 Carlito syrichta
GGTCCCGCTACGGTTGGAAACCTGCCCGAGGCGCCCGGAACGGCCAACTCCCGGGCGGGGGCTGCTAGTTTGCTGTCCGGAGAGTGGATGCAGTGTGCGCTCAGCTGCGGAGTGTGTGTGTGTCCGTGTGTGTGTGTGTGTGTGTGTGCGCGCTCGCGCGTGTGTGGAGGGAAGGGTGGTGGGTGGCCAGTGGGACTGACAGCTGAGCAGAGTGCAAAGAGAGGTCTAGGAAGGTTCCCAAAGTCCTTTGGGCTCCATTTCTCCTTCCTCCCCACTCCTTCTTGGAGGAAGTGGGCGCTCAGGTTCGAAAACCACTGGTGATGTGTAGGGACCCGCAGGGATATTTGGGGGGTGTGGCCCTCAGGATGAGAGCCTCTCCCATAGGGAGAAGGATGCTTTAAAATTTTCAGAGGCCGACTCTATGGAAGGGGGCTGGTTCCTGACGCTTGGGTTGGGAGTCTCCCAGATCTAAGCGGAGTTTGGGGTAGGGTGGGGTCCAGGCTCCTTAGAGGCCTAAATTTCCATCCCCAGGTACCAGATCATGCCAAAGACAGCAAAGGATACAAGCATTTCCTGTGCCCCCACAGCTGGAGGCACCCCCAGCCCCAATCAGAGCCACAGCCTAAGCATGGTCCCCTCCCCGATTACCCACATACAGATACAGTGACACAGCCAGCCCCCCCCCCTTCCCCCCCCTGCCTGAGCAGACAGCACCACCCTTCCCCAGAAAAAGGGAACTAGGCAGGGCAGAGGAGAGAGAAAGAGTCAGGGGGGTCTTGGGACCAGCATGGCTCAGAGGTGCCACCATCCCCCTGCCCCCACGCACTGTGCAGGTCTGTGTGTGTTTTCCCAAAATTGGAAATGCAAAGGAGGATGGTTGGGTTTAGGATCTTAGTGGTTGGATGAGTGTTGAGTGGTTATTGCTGTGACCCAAGCTGCCTTGAGTGTGTGTGGGGGGTGGATATTAATTATAGAGAATTTAATAGAGCATTTATCACTGACCCAGGATCCTCAGAACACACCTGTCCCATCAAGAAAATACTAGTCCTATCTAGGGGACCCCACTCACCATGCAAAGGTCCACTGGCCCATACACACATCCAGGCACTTACACACATGACGTGCACACACATGGCACACCCCCCCACTGGCGGGAGCTGCCTCCCTCCGAGAAGCCTAGCAGTCAGAGTTCTCTGGGGAAGAACACTGTCACCCTTCGAGTGCTGCAGCCCTGGACCCGGGGTGGTGTGGGAAGTCCTCAGGCTCACAGAGTCTGCACAATGACTTCTGGCCACCTCTGTCGGTAAACCAGTTTTGTTTGGCTCACCCCGTGAATTTTATTTTTTTAAGTGGATTTTTTTGTAAATTAGATGCCAACTATTAAAAAATGGGAGATATCACGTAAAAATTAGGAGACAGTGGCAACATTTGGTTGAGCTGAGGACAGTGGGGGGAGGGTGGGGTTCCCCTGTTTACCACTGAGCCTGCCAGTTTCCTGCCACTACCTGGCTCCTGTGTGAGTTGGTAACACCCACTCGAATTGCCTTGTCAATGCTTACCAAAAACGGCATCTGTCCTGTCTATGAGCCTAACCCCTAGGACCTCACCAACACCACTGACGTTAGGTTTCTGAGCACCTGCCTTCCTGTAGTAACCATGGCTCTGCCCACCTAACCCCCATAGCTGCCATGGGCTGCCTGGGGTCATGTGAGATTGAGGGGTGGAGGGTCACTGGAGAGGTCCAGCCATTTCAACCAACCCCAGTACTGGAGTGATTCCCACCTGGACACCATCCCACAGCAAGGTGGGAATGGGAACGGAAAGAAAGGATGGCTCATAGACAACACCCCTTTTCCTAGATAGAATGAGGAGGGGACAACCAGAAAAGACAGTAACAAACCAGTCCCCAGACCAAGACGTTTTTAAAAAACTCCTATCAAACAGGGCTAGAGTATTCGGTATGGGTGGGGGTTTAAATATGTTCTTGTAAATGAAATGCTTTGATTAATTCATTAAATGCAGATAATACTGGGGTCTACCTCATAGGCGATTCTGAGGTTTAAATGAGTTAATGTTGTAAAGTGCTTAGATCACTGCCTGGCATATGAGAAGCACTGTATGCCAGTGGCTGTTAAATAAAATAACAAATAATCAGAAGCCACCACTACATGCAGGATGTGACTATTAAGTACAAAACACCATTTCAAAGTGCAACAAAGAGTGCTGTCTCTTCACAGGTGTTGCGGGGGAGGCTGTGTGCTTTCCCCAAGCAGGGTATCATTCTTGAACATTCTGGCCTCTGCTTGGGAAGTCCTTTAGAAAAAAAATCTGATAACACTGCAGGCTCACAGCACCCCTACCTAGCCCAGGAACCAGAGACAGGCAACTCGACCCCAAGCCATGTGGGGCTCTGCTGAGCTTCACGTGAACATGAGCCAACACAAGTGGTTTAGATAACCTTAGCAGTTTCCAAAAGTCAAAGCCACCCTGAGAAGATAATAGCATTATCAAGATCACCTCCTGTTAGCTCAGAGCTTTATGGCTTACAAAACACTCTCTCCTCCACCAGGGAGGATATGCCAAAGGAAGTCCCCCAAAGGGCAAATGCTTTGATGCATGGCTTTGCTTTAAAGGACACACTCTCTCCCACAGGGGTCAGTTCTGGGGTGCCTGTGTTGGAAAACTCAGCCACCTTCTGAGCACTTGACAGGATTTCCCACCTCCAGAGGTTCTGAAAACAGTAATATGTATGTAATGGTAAAATGAGGCTGAAGCTAGTGCCACCATCTTTGATAAGTCACAAGGCACTTTGGGATCTTAGAGTACCTCAGGGTTCTGGTCACTGAGATGGAGCTGTGCTCAGGGTTAGGTAGTGGAACCCTCTGGAAGGGAATGCTGGATAACAGAGCGCTTGGTTTCACCAGACCCCAGGTAGGAGGGGCCCTGCCCCCGTGATTCTGACTTATGGAGCGGATGATGGGCTGACTCCCTTCACTTCACCCCTGCCACTACCTGGTGTGGACGGAAGGAGGGCCAGAGGAAGGGGGTGGGCGGCAGTGCCAGCAGGAGGGGAGCAGGGCTACTGTTCACTCCCACCCCTCACCTTTGTGCTTTTGGTTTGCTGTCCCTTCTCAAAGGGGCTACCCTGTTCCCTCCTCTACCTTCTGCCTGGGCAGGGTGCAAAGCCAGAGCCTTGGTTTTGAGAAGGTTCAAAAGTGAGCAGCTGAGATGGGGGTGGGATGGGGCACAGGTATTAGAACCCGAGTCTGGCTTTTCTTGCCAGATGGAGAAGGTGCTCTTGGCCCAGACATCCTCCAATAAATAAATAACATTTTATAAAAAGAAAGATTTGGGAGAAAGGAGTGTGGTGGCTATGCAGTGGCTTGAGTGGATGAGCCATACCATAGTGCTGGCCAAACATGAGGATAGTTTGACTTCAGAACACTGCCCAACACACCTATGGCACCCACGGGCTTGGGCCAAGACCTGGAGGTGGCTACTCTAGCCAGAGACGTCTGGAGAGTCGGTGGGCCGAGCAGAGGCTAGCCAGGGAAAGGGGTAGAGAGAGAAGCTGGGGTGATAGTACATAGGAAACTACCGAGGATTGCACAGACATCTTTCTTGCTTCCTAACATGCATGGCCACACACACACTCACACAGCACTCTGCAACTTCAGTGAGTGCCAGTCACACTGGGGTCTATGTAACAGGCACTTCCTGGAATTGTGCAGTGCACAGCCTGAGCATTCATCCGTGGGAGCCTTGCCCTATGCACAAACACTCATGCATAAGCACACTCATACTCACAAGTGGACATCCATGCACACAAGCACATACACACACAACCTCACTGAAACGAACATTTCACAAATCTTTGGGCCTCCTCCCCTCCCCCTACAGGCAATGCCCTTTCCGGCACCCTCCTCTTCTCTAGAGGAACAGAGGTGCTGGCTGACATGGCAGGAATGAAGAAAGGGAATCTTGGGGTCCCTGCAGTGACAAGTTAGGGCTGAGTAATGGGCAGGAAGGGCATGAGCCATCTGGCATCCTGACACCTCCCGCCCCTAGAAACATCCAGGTCTCCATCGGACGCACCTAGCCTCTGCTCTGTCTCCACCACCACCCCAGGGGGGCCGACTGGCTTGGCTGAGCACCCCCAGGAAGGAGCCACCGTCTGTGAGGGGTAGAGGCAGGGCTGCTCCTGTCTGGGATGTGTCCTGGGGCCCCGGCGTTGCTGCCGGGCTTCCAGTTCTCGCCTCATCCTCCACCACCACCTTCTCTGCCGCTGCCTCTAGACTAGGTCACCCCACTGCTGGGGTCCTGCTGCTTTGAGGGGCAGACACCAGGCCCCCTCACCCATCTTCAGCTGCTGAAGATCTGGGGCCAGACAACCCATCCTACCACTGAGTCCTAGGGAAGGGGCAGCCCTCAGGAGACTGAGCACCACGCCTCCTGGGGTGAGATGTGGGAGGAAGGGACTCTATCTTCTGTGATGATGGCATGGGAAAGGTTCACCAGGTCACAAGGGTGTCCAGGCCTATCACGGAGCATTGACACTCCAAGCCCCGCTGGCCTGGCCCCTCTGATCCATACAAACGGCCACACACCTGCCCCACACGGATTAGACACACACACACACACACACACACACACACACACACACACACACTCGGCGGGGGGTGTCCTGGTCTCTCACGAGCCTCTCGGGTGGATCAGACCCAGCCATGCCAAGAGATCACAGATGCAACAGAACCACCCCGGTCCCGTCTGCCTCGTCTGACACCTTGGTCTCCACGGGTCTCCGCACCCACTGGTGGCTCCAGCCAAGCACCCCAGCACCCCTGTCCTGTACCGGGAAGTGCACCACCAGCGCCCCCTCCCGGCACCCTGTGGTGGCACCGCCAAAGGAGCTGATGGGGGGGTGGGAGCATTACAGTACCTCGAGCCAACGTTCTAGGGGCGCCGTATTGCGCGATGGGGTGGGATGGGTGTGTGAGTGTGTGATTATTGCGTCCTGGGGGGGAACCATGGTCTCTGCCTGCTCCCCACCCCCCCCACCTGCCCCCTCCAGGAGGGGGGGGGCCCAGCCTAGGTCTTATGGGTGAACCGGGCCCACACCTGCTGCAGCTGGGACCGCGAGATGCGGAGCACCGAGGGCACGAGTCTGTGGTTGCCGGCGGCCAGGGGCGCGTGGCGCCGGTGGGGCGCCCGCACCGGGCTGCTCTCGGCCGAGCGGCTGCGCTGAATGAGGGAGCCAGAGGAGCCCGAGGAGCTGCCGCCGCCGGGGTGAGGGTAATGCTCGGTCTCCAGCGTGGAGGAGGAGAACACGGAGGACGCCAGTCGTCGCAGGGGGCTGTACCGCGGGAGGGAGTGCCCCGAGAGTCTGTCCTCCTCCAACTGAAAGAGACCAAGAGAGTGGAGGGAAAAGAGGCGTCAGGCACAGACTCGACAGCTCCGTCTCGGGGGCCACCCACCGCTCACAGCCCCCGCGGCGCCGGCGTCCCGGGCGGGTGGTCGGGGTCGGGCAGGGGGTGCTGCAGACCGCGGGCCCCGGAGATCCTGCCTCAGACCTAGGCGCCGGCCTCCAACGCCCTGCCCCCTGCTCCTCCTCTCTGGCACTACTCACGCTGTGATCTCCTTGCAGAGACCTTGGTCACTCGCCTCTTCCGGGAAGCCTTCCTGGCTTAGCCCTAGCTAGCTCGGGGCTGCGACTGTTTTTGCCATGTGTGGGCAGCTGTGTGTTGCCTGTCCCGCAGCCCCTCTGCTTTGGCAACCCCGCCCCCATCACAGTGAAGTGATGTCAGGGTCTCTGTCACAATGTGTCCTGAGGTCGGACTCAGAATCCAGTTACTCATGTTTGAATGCCAACTCCACCACTTACAACCTGGTGCCTTCGAGCAAGTTACTTCACGTCTTGGAGCCCTCGGCTTCCGGTTTATGAAACCGGGGCATAATGGTACCCACCTCACAGGGGTGTTGTGAGGACTAGATGGGATAACATGCAGAGCTCTCAGAACAGTGCTCGCCATGGAGTAAAGGCTGTGCTCTTGAGAGCCATCTGAGTATCTTTTACGTTGCTCTTCAGAATGGGGGATGGAGGACTGCTGGGAGGAGGGGCAGATTGAAATCACTTCTCTAAAGTGGCTTTTCTCCGCCCTGGAAGGGCAGCCTGTGAAAGGGGCTTGGCAGGGAGGCTGCCTTGCTGCCACCAGGAAGAATCCTGCCCTTGAGCTCTGAGGCCCTCAGAGAAAACTGGAAGTGTCCTGGGCAGCGGGAGTGGGCGTGGTGCCCTGGGTGTCACCAGACGCCTCCCAACCTGACCCCTAGCTCTTCTGGGACCAAGAAGGCCAGTTTAAATAGCCTTTAGAGAGCCAGTGGAGATTGGCTGGGCCAGCTGCTGGGGAGCTGAAGGAGGAGGGGACACTCAGCTCCAGAGTCCCTTGCTGATGTCATATGGGAGCAAGGGGACTCGGCATGGTACCTCCAGCAGGGCAGGGAAGAGAGAGAACATTCCATCAGGACCGTCTTTGCTCCCATCCTGCCTCCCTTTCAGCTTCCCTTTGGCCAGGGCTAGGATCCTTCTGAGCTAGTGCCATCTGCACTGAGGGCTGGGGTCTAAGCCACCTGGAGGAGCCAAGAGCCAGAGGCACTATGGTTGCCTCTCATACAGTACAACCTTCCAGCCAGAGTTTGTTCAGCGGCCAGACGGATTTTCCCAGGCTCACACTTCCTCCCAGTGTGCTGCTGCCCCTTCAGGCCCTTGTGACCACCTACTTGTCCTCGACGCCAGCTGAAATATCATGTCTTGAGACCACCCCAGCTTCTCCTGCGAGCTCCCTGCTCCTAGCAGATGTGAGTTCTCTGTTATCTCCCTGGTGGCCTCTGCTTATACACATCCATTTCTAGGCCTCTGCGTCCCCACACCATCCCACGTGACCTGCACTCCCAAAAGGTGGGGCTGTGCAGCCTCAAGCCTCTTTGTCCCCCAGCTCCAGCCCACTGTCCTGCACGTGGCAGGGAAATGTCTTGGCAGCTGCCAAACCAGTGTCTGTGACCTGTGGTGTTATCGGCCAGAGACAACCAGCAAAGGACGCAAACAGCCCTCCCCTAAATCACACATTTGCTAGCCCCATCTACCCTCTCCGGAGCTTTCTCAGTCACTTCTAATTTGCACCTTACATTTCCTTGAGAAGAAAGCCAGGTGTGTGGAATTGTGTGTGAGATTGCTGTTATGGGGAAGTTCACACATCAGACGCTGGGAAGACTTGGCTAGGTCTAGAGAGAGTTTCTCACAGAAAAATGGTGGGGGATGGGGGGTGTCCCTACAGAGACTTCCAGTCTGCCCTGAACCACATAATCCAGTCACCTGGAGGTAGAGAGTCCTACAGACTGGAATCCCAGGATGCAGCCAGGTTTGGAAGCCCCTGCCTAGCTCCAGGCTGGGCTCAGCACTCCCTTCAGGCCAGCCCAAAGACAGAAGGAAAAAATAGGCCTGTCCATATTTCTCCCTCCTCTACTGTCCTTGACAAAGGAAAGTGTCTGCCTCACCTGCGGACATGACCCCGCTGGTGGGTATGCACACAGAACAACACACATGTACACACACGAGTGCTCCAGGCTCCCTCTGACTCCACACAAGCCATCTGCTCTCTCTGGCCATGTTTGCTCCTCTGCTAAAAACACAGGTCTCAGACTGAGTGGAGAGCGCAGACCCTGGAACTAGCTACCCGGGTTCAAGTCCCAGCTCTTCCACTTACCAGCTGGTGACCCTGGACTAGAAACTCTGCTTCTCTGAACCTTTGTTTTCTTATTTTGTAAACCAAGATTGGCTTTTCATCGTGTTGTTGTGAGGAAGATACATAGATGTTATAACATGCAGAGCACAAAATGAAAGTGCTTAGAACAGTGTCTGCATGTGGTAAAGACAATCAAGGGCTATTGTTATTCTCACTATAACTACTGCTCTCATTGTTATTATCAGTGACAATGCTCTGATATTCTAGACGTCCATGGGTCCGTAGATACTTGCACGCTTGCTACGTATCCTACACAGATGCATGACATGTGCACCCACACACAGGAGTACACATGTGGATATGTCCATACACACTGCACGCTCTTGGGCTCCATCGACACAGAAATGCACATGCACAGTCGTAGAATGACAACCAGGCTCATTTCTGTACACTGGGAAACTGAGGCCCACGTTACCTCACCCCCAGAGACACACACAACTCGCCTGTAGTCGACATAGGCAGTGCCCGACCATGTCCTGAGCAGGACCCGAGCCTGAGACCAACTGACTGCACAAGAAGCCTTTGTCTATCTCCCCAGATCATCCTTAAGGTGAGGATCATTCCCAAGATCCGGATAGAACTCTGAAGGTGAGAAAAACCTCAGATATAAACCTCAAACTTCTTCACTGTGAGACCCAGAAAGGGACAGTGACTGACAGTCACCAGAGAGAGACTGGCAGAGCCAGGCCCAGAACCTGGGGCTTCTGACTTCAATTCTGGGCTTTCTCTTGACCCCCTACCACCGCTGACTGTTGCCCTCCCTAAACTCTGCACATTCTGCAGGCCCAACCTACTGTGCATGTCACCTGTGATGCCTCTGGTGCGTGGTACATGGGAGATGCTCGGTGTGTGTGATGGATGGGGGGTGGTGAGGAGTCCCACACAGATCTCACGCCGCCTTTTGCTTACCAGTGCTGAGTGTGGTGGGAACAATGACCAGACCACAATGCAGTCAGGCCAGCCCACGTGCCTGCCAGGGCTAAGCCTCCAACTCGGGTCGGCTAGGACCTCTCTGGGTGGGGACCCATGGCTCCCACTTTTTGAACCCTAAATTCCCAGTGTCCAGGGCAAGGCCAGGATGTGTACGCCCCAGGATCACAGCTTAGAGGTTCTCATTTCTAGCAAGGACCTCTAGACAAGGATGGGACCCGAACACACTCCTGCCCACAGCTGCCCTTCCTAGAGCACTCACATGATCCCAGGCCACGCCTCCCAGTCTGAGCAAGTGGCAGAACGGGTCCCCAGCTCTGCACCTGGGCACCTCCCAAAGCTACCTGGGGTGCACGACCCCAATGTGGAACCATCAAGTAGAATGCGGCACAGTCCCTGAGCCCCTTCCAGCATCACCTCTGCAGCCCTCCCCAGCCCCACTGTGGGCTCATGGACGCTATTCAGCACAAAGTGCAAGAGTTAGCATCTACTTCCCAAGTCAGTGGTCAGCTTGCACCCCACACAGAGAAGCCTGGCCGGGCCAGTGACTCTCTGCCTGTTCTAACAGCCTGACCTTGTCAAAAGAGAATAACCAAGATATCATGAGACGCGCTTCAGATCCTCAGCTCGGCATTTGAGATTCGGCCACCGTCTGGCCCCTCCCTGCCCTTCCAGCCTTGTCCCTCAGTCCTCCTATATGAGAAGGTACCATTGCAGCCAGACTGGGCTCCTAGCATACCTGTCCCTGTGCCCAATCCAGAGTCCCTTCTCATCATTGTGATCTTGCCAGGCTCTCAGGGTTCACCTCCTCCATGGAGCCTGCCCTGGCCATGCCCTCCCTGCAGCCCTGAAGCCCTCTCCTGCCCAGACTTCACTGACCCTTCTTCCCTGGTGCTCCTCCCAAGTGCTGACTGCTCCCTCTCGGTCATTATTATTATTTTTTGAGTTGCAGTCTCACCCTGTCACCCAGACTGGAGTGCAGTGGCCGCTCCCAGCCACTGCAGCCTCGACCTGCTGGGCTCCGGCAATCCTTCCGCCTCAGCCTTCCAAGTAGCTGGAACTACAGGCGCGCGCTATCATGCCCGGCTAATTTTTGATTTATTGTTGAGATGAGGTCTCGCCAAGTTGCCCAGGCGGGTCTCAAACCCACGGGCTCAGGCGATCCACTCACCTCAGCCTCCCAAAGGCACGGGATTACAGGCTGAGTCACTGAGCCCGGCTTTGGTCATTATTAAGGGCTCCTTTTCCTCTCATCTCTCTCCACCCCCAACGTAAGTGCCTTCCAGCTTCCACCTTCACCCTTTGGTCTTCCCCACCACACAGTCCTCGTTAGTGACATCATTCACTCCCATGGTTTCCAAAACCCCCACATCCTCAGTTCCAGCTGAGATGTCTCTCCTGAACCTGGGATGCCTCTGCATGGACATCCCTCAGATGCCATAAAGTCACTGTATTTAAATCTGAATCCACGCTTCCTTCAAAACCACTTGGTGATGGCATCCACCCAGAGCCCTGGGCACCAGCCGAGATGCCCCTACCCTATCTCAGCCCTCTTGGCCTTCTCTCCAGCATCCCTCGGCTCTGTCTACCTCGCCCCACGTCCACAGCCCCTACCCTGGTCCAAGTCCCAGGCCACTCTTCCACTACCACCTGGCATGGGGACTTCCTGTTTCTAGTTTTGCACCCCTTCAATCCATCTTCCACACAGCAGCCCCTAGGATCACTCAACAGCACCAATGTGACCATGTCGCCAAGCCTTCAACCTCCAGCCCCAATCCCTTAGCACAGCCTCAAGGCCCTCGGTGACCAGGCCCAGGACCGACCTGGCCACCTCATCTGCTGCACAGCACATCACAGTGCTTTCCCATCACCCCTCCAGGCCTTCACAATGTCCCCTCGGGCCGAGAGGCCTTTCTCCTGCCTTGTCAGCTGGCTGCACTGCTCATAATGCAAGACTCAACTCAGAACCTGCAGGGCACTTCCTCTGGGAAGCCTTACCTGCCCCCAGCTTAGCTTCAGACTCTTACTCCTGTCCACCCCCGTCACAGTCCTGCAACTGTTGGGTTACTGGTCAGTAGCACCCGCGCATGTGGGGCACCCCAGGCCTCCACGCCGGGACTCTGGGCATCTAGGGGTGGGAGGGTGCAAGCCCAGCCTTACCTGTCTCTGCGGGCCTGTGGGATCCGACTCTCTCCGTCGAGGGCGGGGTCCCGAGTGCAGGGGCGAGTGGGAAGGGCTGCCGGGTGTAGGGGGCTGTGACGTCTCTGACCGGCCATCCGTCTGGCTCAGCTGGGGTGGCGGGGGCTGGGATGGCATCTGCCTCAGGTCCTCCTCAGCCAGCATTTGCATGCTGCGTCCCCGGGGCCGGACGGTGGGCTCTGCCCCTGGCCGCCGCCGCTCCTCGCCCTCCTCGGGCAGCGGCCGCAGTTCCTCGGGCTCCTCGTCCGTGGTGCCCGACGTGCTGGGCTCAGCCCCTGGAGGGAAGTCCTTGAGCTCTGTCTCTTTGTCAATGATGACCCACTCCTTGCTGTCGAAGTCTTCCTCCTCAGCCAGCGGCACCGAGCGAAAGGCGTTGCTCAGGGCCTCCTGCTCCACAGAGGCTGACACGTCCATGCGGCCGCTGGCCTGCCGGTCTGCGTGGCCTGTGTCCACTGACAGCATCTGGGCCGGCTGCGAGGAGCAGGCCTGGCGCGAGGGCGAGCCGGGCAGATCCATCCGTGACCTGCAAAACCACCCTCGTGGGGCTCAGTGCCGGCCCCTTCGGGCCCCCAAGGACCCCAAGCAGGTGGCAGAGTGCAGTGTGACTCCTAAAACCTCCTGACCACAATGCCCTTTCCACCTGGGCCAGGCCCATTACCTCCTAGGTGGTCACCCTCCAACCTCACTTCCTATACAGCCTTCATTAGTTCATTTGTTAGTTCATTCATTCATTCACTCATTCGTTCAGCAAATGCTTTTGAATGCTTACCCTGTTCCAGGAATATAAATAAGCAGAAAATAAACTCTGGTTTCTGCGCAAGGAACGCTCTCCCCTGGGCCACCACAGGGAATCTAATCTTCCTAAAGCCAGCTTTGTTCTTGCTTGTCCGGCGCTCACATCCACCGTTGGCTCCCTCCTGCTGCATCCAGGCAAATACATCCCGCTGGCCCTTGAGTTACAGATGGCTTTCCAGCTTTTGCTGCCAACACCCTCCAGGACTCCTTGGCTGGTTTTGCCATCCCCAAGATGGCCTTGTTAGCCCCAGCTCAAGAAACTCCAGTGACTCCCCAGCCCCAAGAACAAAGCCCCCATTCCCTAGTTTGGCACTCAAGGCCCCTCAAAGCCAGTTTCCCCATTTCCTAGTGAGACCCACCTCAGATTCCCTCCACATGGCCTGTTCCCCCACAGGGCCTGTCCCCCCTTAGGGCCAGTCCCTAAACACCAGTTGTCACAACATAATCTTTCCCTTACAGGACCTCTCCTTACACACAGCCTGACTTTACACCCTTTGCTGTCTGACCCAGGTTGGATGCCACCTCTGGTAGGTAGCCTTTCCCATCCTGTGAGGATTAGTTTGCCCTCATAGGGCACCCGGTGTCTCCCTCTCATCACAGAGTGGACCTCGTATCTATTGACACCCCTGTCTCCCCAGGAGACTGTGACTTCTACCAGGCAGGGACTAGGTCCCATCTGACTTTTTACCCCAAGGGTACTGATCCTGCTTTGGGACATCTGTTCCTTCATTAACTTGAACTGTGCTGTGAATTTCACTTTACTTCCGGAGCATCTCAACTTGGGGTGAGGGTATTTCTGGCTGAATGATAGTGTGTGTGTGGAAGGAGGAGGACGCTGCCTGAGGAGGGCTGTCTCCTCCCAAGTGCCATTGAGAACCACCAGGGAGGCTAACCTATGTGGGGTTTGTGCCATGTCCTCCCGATCAGGCTGTCGGAGGGAGCTGACTGTAATTTTCTGCACCCCCCTTCAGCTCCACAGGCAGGGGGCACAGATCAGAAACACCTAGGACTTTAAATACTTTCTTACCAGCCTATACTGAGCCTGCCTAATGGGGGGGAGGAGAACAACTCTACACTGTATTTGTATTGATATGTTAATAAGGCTTTAAATAAAACACTGAGAGAGGCCACCCAGGGTCTTATATTTATATTCCCTTGTAAACAGCTGATATCATTTCCTTTCCTGAGAGCACAGTTAGCTTTGATGGACATAAAGGAGAGAGAGGGTGCCAAAGGATGTGTGTGTGTGTGTGTGTGTGTGTGTGTGTGTGTGTGTGTTGGATGGGGGGTGGGCTGAAGGAGAGGACTGAAGATGGGGGAGGGGTGCCCTCCTACCACGGCCTCTCCTACCAGCACAGGCCCTGGAGACCACCCACAGGAGTGAGCACAGAGGAGGTCCCAGCAGGGGTGGGACTATCCCTAGGCCATCCTGGCCCACAAAGCCTCTGAGACTAGACCACCCTCAGGGTGGCAGGGTGCTGCCAGGAGGTGGGACAGCCGAATCTCAACTGATTCATGCTGTCTCCTGCTCCCAAGTGCCCCAGAGCCCATCTGAACCCTCTGCCATCTTTGAAATCCTGAACTTTCGGTTCCAGAAACTCTCTCCTTGGCCCTCTCCTTTCCCCACCATTCCTGGAATTAGGGTTCCCTATGAGCCACACCGGGTTGCTTCTTGCTCCCTAAAAGCAAGTGGCTCTTGCTGAGGGCATTTCCCACCTCTCATCTCCACTCTCATCCCTTCCAAACTGCCTCCCCTCCTTTCTCCATCTCCAGAACCCTCCATGGACGAGAATGGTCATCTTCAGTCCCAGCCAGGCCAAACCGTGTGGGTGTGAATGAGGATTGAGGTCACAAGGAACATCTGGAGTGGGTACCAGAAAGCATCCCCGTCCCTCCAGGACTGGGTTTCAGGAAGACATCTCTGGTGCAAAGAAGGCCCCAGGCCTACTATGCAGTGAAACCCCACTCTGAGGCCAAGGCAAGGCAGAAGCATCTCTCAGGGGCCTTTCTCCGATGTTGTCCCACCCAGCTCCAGCATAGGTGGGGATCTGGCCCTGGCCCCCACTGGCCACCCACCACCAAGGTCATCAGGCCACCTTCCCAACCTCCTATTTTCCCCCTCCAAAAAGCTCACCTAGACTCTCAACTCTCTACCAGGGTTGCTGCTGGTCTCCTCCCCTCAAATGCATCACCCTGACCCCTGAATCTTGGCCTGTCAGTTCCTGGCATCCTCCCCCAAAGCTGAAGTGAACCTGCCTCAGCTGCTCTTGAGCATTTCTCTAGAAGAGGATCTGGAAGCACACCCACCCTCCAACTCACCTTCCCCTCTCCTGGGCTGGGGGACTCAGCCTGTGGCACTTACACCTGCCTCCTCTATCCCCCACAGGCCAGGACCTCTCTGACTCCCCACCTCCCCCCAAGCTCTGCTACTGACCCCAGCTGTGTCTGACCCCAGACCCAGGTGTAACCCTCTCAGCACTCCCCAGGTCTCCCACCTCCACCACGCATCTGGCTCTTCCTCCAGCCCAGCCAGGTGAAGGCAGAGGGGACCTTGGGCTTTTGACTGGCCCCTGGCCCCAGACCCACCTCCTCTCATGCAGTTCCACTCGCCCATCCGCTGTGGACAGCCTCTCTGACTCAGGGCTGTTGACCCTCCGGTAGCGCAGAGAACGGACTGGGGTGGTGGGGGAGTCTGGAGGGGCGCGCACTGGGGAGCTGGGGACCCCCACACCTCGGCTCTGCTCCTCCTCCACACAGGGGGTCTGCAGGAGAGGGGGGTACGTGAGCTGGCTGCAAGCAGGTGGTTTTCTCAGGGCCAAGGAGCTCGAGGGGTGGATGCTGATGGTTCTGAGATGAGGCAAGGCGGGGGTGGTGAGGGAACTGGGGAACCCAGGCAGGGCAAGCGGGAGGATGGCTGGGAGAGGGGGCGCAGGAAGCACAGGGCAGAGACCCCAGGCTGGGAGTTAGGGGTGAGGGGAAAGGTCACCCATGCCCTTCCCTCTGGCTGTAGTTACTTTGCCGATGTTGATCCGGAGTTTGTTCCGGTTGACATCCGTCTCCTCCCAGACTTCGGCCTCAGGACCCCCGGGGTGGGGGACGAGGTGGGGGCTGGGACTCAGCCCCTCGGAGGGCCTCCCGGGCAGAATTGGGGGTGCGTTCTCCTGGTCACTCAGGTGCTCGCCCTGCAGCACATCTTCAGTGTTCTCCCGGAGCAGGTCCCCGGGCACTGGTGTCACATTGACCACCCTGGAGAGGACAGGAAGGAGCCATGGGAGTCTGGCAGGGGTGCCCTCTCCCCCATGGCCCCTTCTACCCACACAGGTCCTGGAGGCCACCCGTGGGAGTGGGCACAGAGGTGGTCCCAGCAGGGGTGGAAATATCCCTAGGCCATCCCTGGCCCCCAAAGCCTCTGAGACCGGACCACCCTCAGCGTGGCAGGGTGCTGCCAGGAGATGTGGCTGTCTGGGACTGGATGTCACCCACCAGTTCTGTTTACTTAGAGATCCTGCTGTTGTTCAAGGCCTGCCAATTTCCACTGGTGTTTACTGCCCAACTTGCTTTTTTTTTTTTTGAGTTGGAGTCTCACTCTGTCACCCAGACTGGAGGGCAG
>NW_007252943.1:129390-144332 GCF_000164805.1 Carlito syrichta
TCGCCAAGTTGCCTGGGCTGGTCTCGAACCCGCGGGCTCAGGCAATCCACTCGCCTCGGTCTCCCAAAGTGCTGGGATACAGACTAGCACCAGAATGTGCCACCAAGGCCTGTTATGTGTCCTTCCTCATGTGTCCCCCAGAGCCCCAGCCCACTTCTTTCCTAGGCTTGCTCCTGGGGCTGGGTGGAGAGCCCCTTCTCACTCTCCCCGCTCCCTGGGCCACCTCTGTCTTGTGCCTGTCACATGGTTCTGAAATTGCTGACCCAATGATTTCAAATATCTCAGACACGGCTGAGAGCACTTTCGGGGCAGCCTCGACCTGCTGTGCTCCGGCGATCCTTCCGCCTTAGCCTTCCAAGTAGCCGGAACCACAGATGTGTCCTACCACGCCCGGCTGATTTTTGATTTGTTGTAGAGATGAGGTCTCGCCAAGTTGCCCAGGTGGGTCTCGAACCTGCGGGCTCAGGCAATCCACTCACCTCGGCCTCCCAAAGTGCTGGGATTACAGGCTGAGCCACCAAGCCTGGTGGGGCTGTTACTTTTTTCTCTGAGCCCCTACAGCGTCTGAGTACAGCCTCAGGACATGCTCATTAAATTAATATATATGAGTGGTGGGAAAGAGATAAACTGGGTGGCTCAGGTAATTTCACTTAGGGTTAACTCCTCTCCAGGGGACCCTCCACATGAGGAGGCTGCCCACTCTATGATCAGATTGACGGTGGAGAAGGGACAGAATTTCCTGAAGTTCCAGAACTCCACTGTGGAGCACCAAGACCTGAGGAGACTGCCAAGTGTGTCCAGGGAGGAAGAGGAGGAGAGCACCGGCTTCTTGGGTAAGAGCTGGCCCTTCCTGAGACTCACCCAAACATGGCTGCTGTCTGCCGGGTGTTCTGCTGGGGCGGGGTGGAGGTGCTTGTGGACAGGAGAGCATCGGTGCCTGCCTTCTCCCAATCAAAGGCCTCATTCTCAGCAATGCCCCGCTCCTTCATGCTGTTCTCAAACACCGACATGATCAACTGCAGGGGGTGGGGGTGGCGGGAGGACAGAAAGGTGACCCGGGGGCTAGCCAGGAGGAAGGGGCAGTAGCTGGGATTGCAGGGGGAAGAGAGAGACCTTCCAGGACAGGAATGGGCCTAGAAGGGCATTGGAAGGAGAAGGGCACATGGGTTTTTTAATAAAAACATGCACATGATATGCAAATCAGCATGCAAATTATCATCTGGATTAAGCCCCCACTGGCAGGACACAAGCCCTATAAGATCTGTCCCCTGATTACCTCCTCCAACCTCCTCTGCCACTGCCACCATATCAGCAGCCCTGAACCACTGGGAGTTTCCCAAACCTACAGCATAGGCTGCTGTCTCTGCACAGGCTGCATCCTATGCCGAGGTGCCTACCCACCCCCATCCTCTCCTCTCTGCAGCCTGACTCCGCTCCCCACAGCGACCCTTCTAGTCACTGGGCACAGGGCATCGATTTAATCGCTCAGACACCTATCTGCCAACTCCATGTCCCTAGTAGCTAGCACAGGGCTTAGCACAGGGGGTGCTCGCTGCTGTGTGGCCTGGGGACTCCATGAGGCTGAGCCAAGATCGGGGGACACCCCTGCCAGCAACTGGGGATCTGGGTTCAGGAGGTGGCAGACAGCTATAGACCCTCTGAGGCCCCCAGACCATTCCACTCTGGTTTGGCTCTCCCCAGAACACAGGGCAAGTGCTCTCTGCTGACAGGACTCACTTGATCAAGTACCTACTGCATACCCGACACTGTCTCTGCCCCCACTGTGCGGCTTCATGCCTGGCACACAATGGACCTCTGACATTTCCCCTGTTCTCCAACCCATGGGGTGTGGTGACAGAGGCTTGGAAAGAGCACTGGACTTGGAGTCAGAAGATGTCCCTGAGCCCAGCCCTGCTCCTAACCATGATATTGGGCCTCCGTTTCCTCATCTATGAAATGGGAACAATCTTCCATCCCACTTGGCCTCCTGTGGAGTTTTGGTACAAAGTACTTGAAAGCACTTGGCTTCATTCATTGTTAAGTGGTGACAGAGGCTTGGAAAGAGCACTGGACTTGGAGTCAGAAGATGTCCCTGAGCCCAGCCCTGCTCCTAACCATGATATTGGGCCTCCGTTTCCTCATCTATGAAATGGGAACAATCTTCCATCCCACTTGGCCTCCTGTGGAGTTTTGGTACAAAGTACTTGAAAGCACTTGGCTTCATTCATTGTTAAGCGCTGAAATAATAACATGAGGAACACTGCTTATCGTCAAAGGCTTGGTCTGAAGCTTAAATTAGTTCACGAGCAAAAAGCACTGAGAACAGTGTAGGCCCTTGCTCAATCTTAGCTGTGACCACTATTTACAAGAGCACAAATCAGTCTGGTGCAGTGAGAAGATAAGGGCAGATGGTCAGGGGCAAGCTGGCAGGGCGGTGGGGCCTCGGCAGGAGTGGGTGCTGCCGGGGGACAGTCACCCACAGAACGGTGGCCTGGGGACGCGGGGGCAGGTGGCAGGCGCCCACCTGGTAGTCGGGCTTGGTGAAGTAGTCGAGGCTGGCGATGTGGTCCAGGAAAAGGTGGAACTCTGAGGGCATGTGCTTCAGCAGCATCCGGTGCTCGTATTTCTCCTTGATCATCCCTACCTGCTCCTGGAGGTGAGAGGGCATGGGAGGTGGTGCCCAGCTGTCCCCACCCCCTCTGCCTCAGACCCGGCTGCAGCTGCGTGGGCTCACCTTGTCCTTGATCTTCCTCCAGGGCAGCTGGCCCACCGCAAACTCCACCAGCATGTAGAAGAGGGACCACAGGTCATCGTGGCGGCCCATCTCCTGGGAGGGGGGCGAGGGAAGGGAGTCACCTGTAGCGCCCAGGGCCCTCCGCAGGAGTGGGCGGCTACCCTTCTCTGAGGAGCTTCTGTCAAACCTGATGCTCCCTGAGGCCACAGCTCCATCCCCGACCCTCCAACACACACAGAATCCCACAGTCGAAACTTCTGTCTGTGTTTTCTCACAGTGGGAACAGAGAAGGTGGGGGTCAGAAGCAAAGAAAGAAGGAGAAGCCCAGGGGAACCTACAGAGGGGCCTCCTTCCAACCCAGGGTCTCTGAGGTGGCCGAGTCCAGCCCCCACCCCATTCTCTCTCCACCCTATCTCCTCCCCAGCAGCATGCTGTGCCCTTGACCTTGCCCGTGCGGCCTCCACATCCCTCAGGCCAGGCTTGGCCACTCACCCGGTTTTTGTGGGCGTTGACCGAGGCATAACGAACAGTCCCCCGAAACCCGGCCACATTCCGAGGCTGAAGAGGAGAGACCACCACTAAGAACCTCACCGGCTACCCCTGACCTTGGCCACCTCTCAACCCTGCAGCCACCCTGTCTGCCTTAACCCCGAACCCCTCTCTGGTTGGGATAGGCCTGATACACCACTGATACACCACTCCCAGGTCCCAGGACCTGCTCTCTGACCTCCCAGTCCTAAACCTTCCTCCTGACCCTAATCACTGCCCAGAGTGGGGCAGAAAGATCACAGGGTGTGGATGTCACATCCACTAAGAGCCCACGCTAAAAGAGAGAAGGGACAGGCCGAGTGTGGGCCCCAGGCTAGCCTAGGCAGCGGCTAGCACAAGGCCAAGCTAGCCTAGGCAGCTGCAAGAAAAGTTGGTGAAGGGCCTCCAGATCTGAGAGTGGGGTCAGGGGCGTCCTCCACTGTCCTCCTAGTCCCAGACGGGGAGGCCAAGTCTCCCACGCATGGCAGTACTCACGGGTCGAACGTCCCCCGTGGTGTTGGTATACTGCCGGGCCAGCCCGAAATCCAGCATGTAGCACTTCCTGTAGGTGGAGGGCAACCTGCCCATGGCGAAGTTTGACTAGGGGGAGACAGCAGCTATGAACCCCAGGGACTCCAACCCCACCTGGGCTACCTCAAGGGGTTCCAGGAAACAGCTCTGCAGCTGGCAAAGGGCCTTTAGCACCTCCTCACACACACACACTCACACACACTCACACACAAGAATGTCAACATTCACATGTGTATGGCAGGTCATGGTATCTCACCTGAGGGGCAGGTGTAATATCCTCATTTTATTTGTTTGTGTGTTGTTATTTACTTGCTTATTTATTTGGGTCAGGGTCTCTGTCACCCAGACTGGAGTGCAGTGGCATGATTCTGGCTCACTGAAGCTTCAAACTCCTGGGCTCAAGCGATCCTCGAGCTCCAGCCTCCTGAGTCGCTGGGACGACAGGCATGTGCCACCACACCCAGCTAATTAAAAAAAATTTTTTTTTGTAGAGGTGAGGACTCACTATGTTGCCTAGGCTTGTCTGGAAGTCTTGGGTTCAAGGAATACTCTTGCCTCAGTCTCCCAAAGTGCTGGGATCACAAGTGTGAGCCACCATGCCCGGCCTGCTCATTTTAGAAATGAGGCAACTAAAGATCAAAGAGCTTAGGGAGCTTCTCCGAGGTCACACAGTAAGTAATGACTCAGCAGGTTTTGAACCCAGATCTCTTTGGCTTTGAATCCTTGGGGCTCTCCAGCAGGGCAGTGTGGATTGGTGTAACTGTCCTGTTCTGAGGCAGCAGACCTGCTGGGTGCCCTTAGGCCATTCAACTAAACTTGCTGGGCCTCAGTTTCATCCCATTAAATGGGAGGCTTTCTTCCTAGCACCAAAATCCAAGATGCCACCAAATCAGCTATTTGGAAATACCAAGCCCCAGCCCCTGAGACCCCGTCCCTCATTTCCCCCATCCTTCCCCAGCCCCTTCACCTTTCTAGGTTCCAGGACTCTTCAGGTCAGGGGTGAGGGATGAGAAAGAGAAGAGAACAGAGGAGAAGCTGTGGGTGGATGAGGCCAAGGGGTGGGCAGGGGTGTGAGCTTCTGAGAGGCAGGGGAGGGGAGGAGACAGGCCCGGGATGGAGAGCAGGAGGAGCTCAGGTAGAAGAGGCTGTCCCATCCCAACCACTGTTTGTGGAGAAGTAACCAGGAGACTCAGGGAGAGAGAGGAGGATGCCATGTGCTTTGGGGGGGAGGGCGAGGGGCAGCGCTCACCGGCTTGATGTCCCGGTGCAGGAAGCCCACAGAGTGGATGGCCTCAATGGACTCCAGGATTTGCTTGCCCAGCCGCAACGTGGTGCTCAGGGTGAAGGTGCCCCGTGGCTGGCTGCGGCGCAGGTCGGCCAGGTTCCGGCCCTGGGTGGCGGTGGGGAGGGGGCAGACCCACCTCAGCCACCGTCCCAATCACCACCGCTGTGATCCTGTGCCCAGCCTCATCCCCAAGCGCTGTGCCCACTCCCCATGCCCAGGGCCACTGTCTCCCTTCCCTCCTCCCTGCCTGGAGTCACAACCCAAGCTTTTGGTGTGGGGGGAGGATGGGCCGTGGGGATTTACCTGGAGCTGCATCACTACATAATTAAACTTCTCGTTCCTGCCGCAGCCAATGAACCTGCACACGTGGTCCTTCCCTGAGGGACACAGACACGGTCTTCCAACACCTAACTCCTCCCTCACTTCCATCCCTAAGATGGGCTCCTGTGCACCCCTCACTCCTGGCCCCTCCAGCGCTGGCCCCCTGAGTGTCTCTCCCATCTCCCCCCTGTGCTTCATCTTGTCTGGACTCTGGCTCCATCACCTCCCTTAAGCCATGGACCCCTCTCACCAACCCAGCCTCTTGCTCCCTCACTCTCTTAGCTCTGGTCGCATCACCTCCCCCGGCCTCTGGCCCCAACACCTCTTCCCTCCACCATACTACATCCTTGCCACCAAGCGTCTAGTCCCAGCTCCTCTCTTAGCCCCCAGCTCCATAGTCTCTTCCATCCCCTACCCTCGGCCCACACCTTGAAGCTTTTTGAGCACGGCCACCTCCATCTTCAGGACCTGCTTGGGCTGCTGGGCTGACTCCACCTTGAGGGCCACGTTCTCCCTGGTCAGCAGGTCCATGGCCTCGTAGATCTCACCAAAGCCCCCGCCCCCGATCTTTTTCAGCTATGGAGATGGGGGAATGGGGGTGCTCAGGATGGGGCTGAACAGCTCCTCCTCCCAATCCCTGCTGGGTCACATCCTTCATTGGTAGGGACAGGGGCATCCTTGGGGGGAGGACCCCAGGTTTCCCTTCCTCGTCCCAGCCCATCAGTGCCCCCATCTCCTCTCCTAGTACCCCGAGACAGACAACTCAGTCCTTGGGTATACAACCATCTACACACACACACACACACACACACACACACGGGCAGATGTCAGAGGGGGCAGAGGAAAGGGTAAGAGAACTCACTCCATATAGACACGGAGACAAGCCTTTGTAGGATTCTAAAGAGACAATGGGCCATCCTGGGCCTTTCCTTCCCTAGGAGGACAGCAAATATTATGCTCCCCCCATTCCCTGCCTAGACTGAGCAACCCTCTGAGAAGCATCTGAAGGAGAACCAATTCCAGGACCTCCCACCCTCAGGGTGACCGAACCCCCCAGGGAAGCTGGCCCGTCCTAGGGTGGAAGTGTCCTGGAAGGCATCACCAGAGGGAGAAAGGACTGGGGGACGGGTTCAGCAAAAGGTGTTCATGGCCCATGCTCACTGCTGAAGCTCACATCACTCTCTAGAGCCCTGGTCAGATGCCCCAACCAGGGAGCTCCTCCTCTCCAGGCAGGTGGACCCTGTGGGAGCAAGGTGGGAATGAGGCTTTGGAGAAGAATGGGGCAGTCCTCCTCCTTCAGCCTCCCAGAGCAGGTGGTGAGAAGGCAGAAAGAGCTGTGATGGAGAAAGAATTGGCAGGGGAGCTGAGTACACCTGAGTTATTGGGAGGAATAAGAGTCATTTCAACTCAGAGCTCCAGGGATCTCGGAGGTGAGGGTGCTGCTGGCAGCAGTGAGGGAGCAGGGAGAAGGAGTCGAGTTCAAAGTTGGGACTCACTTGGTTTAAGAAAGATGTAGGCCAGGCTGGTGGTTCACGTCTATAATCCCAGCACTTTGGGAGGCTGAGGTGGGAGGATCGCTTGAAGCCAGGAGTTCAAAACCTGCCTGGGCAACATCGTGAAATCTCATCACTACAAAAAAAAGTTTTTTTTTTTAAATTATGTGGCATGTACCTGTAGTCTCAGCTACCTGAGAGGCTTAGACAGAAGCATCGCCTGAGCCCAGAAGGTCGGCTGTGGTGGCCATGATTGTGCCACTGCACTCCAGCCTGGGCGACAGAGTGAGACCCTGACTCAAAAAGGAAGAAGCAGGAGGAGGAGGAGGAGGAAAAGGAAAAGGAAGAGAAGATGAAGAAGGAGTGGGAAAGGAAGGGAGGAAGGAAAGAACAAAGGAAGGAAGGAAAGAGAGAGAAGAAAGAGAAAGAAAGGAAGAAAGAAAGGAAGGAAGGAAGAAAGAAAGGAAGGAAGGAAGAAAGGAAGGAAGGAAGGAAGGAAGAAAGAAAGGAAGAAAGAAAGAAAGAAAGAAAGAAAGAAAGAAAGAAAGAAAGAAAAAAGAAAGAAAGAAAAAGAAAGAAAGAAAGAAGGAAAGAGTAAGAGAGAAAGAGAAAGATGTACAGCTGATTCTCCCCTGTCAGGGAGCCTGCCTCATGGGTGGCCTGCCCTCTCTGAGCACCTTCCTGAGCCCTCACTGTGTCTTGTTAGCTGGTAACTCGCCAACCTGGCTGGCTCTGATCAGCCTGTAAACTTTGGACTCAAAGTCTCCTGCATCTCTATGCCCACCCCTTAGCATCTGTTCAGTGCTCAATGCCCAAAGATTGTTTAATGGTGGTTGACACCTGGGAATGGGGGGAGAAATAGGACAAGGCAGAGCTTGAGGACTGGGAGTCCCCAGCAAGTTACAAGTGAAATCACTCCAGAAAGAGAGGAGGAGGAAGGGATGATTTAGAAGAGAAGTGGAAGGCTGCGGGGGGACTTCAAGATTCTTGTACCCAGGAAGAAGACAGGAAAAGAGGAAGGAGGAAGAACAGTGAGAAACCAGAGTACCTTTCTCTCTGAGACAAAGCCTTAAGACAGACTCTGGAAGAATTTCAGAACCAGGAGGAGACAGACTCAGACTCAAGGGAAACAGCGGTAAGTCTTTCTCTGGGGAACTTTGAACTCTGGGGAGATGTTAATATCTTCTAGATTCATTTCTGGTTTGCTTGTGTGAGCACAGAGGAAAGGGCTGGGGGAGGGAACAGCAGCTGCACCTCTGTTCACAGATGTCATCTCAGTTAGTCCCCAAAGACTCCCAGCAACACAGCTGAGGAAGGTCATATGAGTTCCCATTTTGCACAGAAGGAAAACTGAGGCACAGTTTCCCAGGCAATCTGATGCAGAACACATGCTGGTGCAGAATCCATGATGTTATGGGCGCTGTGGACCATGTCGGCGTTAAAAGCATGAGTGCTGAGATTCAGGCCTGGATCTGCCAGGCTCCTAAATCCTTGCTGGAGATAAGGAAGGCAGGCTCAGGATAGCCGAATCAATTTAGAACACCTACTCCCCAATTTCCCAGGGAGCCCAAGGGTATTTCTCTACCACCTTCATTTCCCAACAGAGCCTGTTTCTCCTCCCTTAGTCCCCTCCTTCCCCACCCACCCCTCACCCATGGCAGAACCTCCCTAGGGAGAGGTTGGGTATCTGCACCCACCTACTCACCAACATCCCTCCTCCCTGTGCCCTAGAGCTAGGGCTGACTTACCTCTTAGGCACAGGGACCAGGTTCCTGATACCTTTAGGGGACCATTACAATCTTTTAAACATTTTATTTATTTATTATTATTTTAAAATAAATATAACAAGATGGGGCCTCATTATGTTTCCCAGGCTGATCTCAAGCTCCTGGGCTCAAGCAATCCTCCCACTTTGGCCTCCCAAAGTGCTGGGATTACAGGCATGAACCACCACACCCGGCCAAAAATGTTTTAATTTATAACCAGAAGGGGAGAAAATAACTTTTAGACCAAAAAGGAAAATCTAATATGTGATATTAATATAGTTCTCTTTATACTAATGCAGTCATCAAATGCAATTTTTAGTGCTTTCTTATAGAGGAAAGGGCCCGTGACTGTCACAATGTAGTCCTGCCCACAACCCAGTGACAGGAATATTCTCTCAATCTCCCTTTGCCAGACCCTATTTCTTTCCTCCTCCTAAATTTTTTCATGCTTGCAGAAGGAACCCCCTAAACTGGAGGAGGAAAACAGCACAAAAGGACGAGCATCAGTCCTTGGGAAGAACAAGACCTGGTTTTTTGGGCCAGCTCTGGGTGACCTGGGGTGAGTGTCTTAACCTCTTTGAGCCTCCACTCTTCCTCCTCCCAGGAAGGAGACAGGAAAACAGTAAGGAGGAATAACGGTGAGAAACCAGAGTACCTTTCTCTTTGAGACAAAACCTAAAGGTCGACTCTGGAAGAATCGCCAATCCCCCAGCGCCCACGTGCCCCTCTCCCATCCAGGCCCGAATCCCCGAGGAGGTTTGGACTACAACTCCTGGCAGGAGGAGCAGCCTGAACATAAAATAAAGAAAACCGAACTAGAAATAGTCACAAAGACTCCTTCGGCGCTATGGTCCTAATCGGATGGGCCGATTCATGTCAGACACAACCTGGCCCCGCCTAGTAGTCATGGAAACTTGGCAAATTAGGGAATCGCTGCGCCTCAGTTTCCACATCTATGAAATGAGGCATAACATAGGTTGTTGAGATAATAAGGTCATGCACAAAAGGCATTTTGCACAGTGCTTGGCAACAGTAAATGCTCAAAACAAATGCTACATTTTTATTATTACTATCAGTTGCTATTCTGATTCAGAGAAGCACCACTCAAGAAGAATAAAATATTGTTATTATTATTTATTTTTAGAGATGGAGCCTCGCTTTGTGGCCCAGGCTGGATTTGAATTCCTGGGCTCAGCCTCCAGAGTAGCGGGGACTACAGACATGTGCCACCAAGCCCAGCTTAAAATGTTATTTTGTTTGTTTGTTTTGTTTTGAGTTGGAGTCTCACTCTGTCGCCCAGACTGGAGTGCAGTGGCCGCTCCCGGCCACCGCAGCCTCGACCTGCTGGGCTCCAGGGATCCTTCCGTCTCAGCCTTCCAAGTAGCCAGAATTACAGGCATGAGCTACCACACCCGGCTGATTTTTTGATTTATTGTAGAGATGAGGTCTCACCAAGTTGCCCAGGCGGGTCTCGAACCCGTGGACTCAGGCAATCCACTCACCTCAGCCTCCCCAAGGCAGGGGATTACAGGCTGAGCCACTGAGCCTGGCTAAAATGTTATTATTTTTAAATGATAATGTTATTGTTTTTAAATGCCACACCTAGTGCCACTGACCTCCATTTCTCCTGGCCCAGCAATCTCGAGGCAGTCTGTCTTGGTTCCTGGGCTCTGCCTCCCATTTCAGTGCCATCCCTCACTGGGAATATAGACTGAAGAGAGGCATCTGGCACGTTATTCTCTCTAGTTCTCCAGGGGCGGGGCAGGGGTAAGGAGAGGTCAGCAGGCCTGGCCCAGACAGCATGCTTACTCTCGTCCCAACTACCTCTCTCCATTTCTCTCCCCACTCATCTTCCACTCTCTCCCTCTGAAAGCTCAAGAAAGTTCTAGCCTCAACTCAGTATGTGTGTGAAAGCTGCCTTTTTTTCTCACCTCTTCATTGGAAATGTCACTCCGCTTCCAATCTGCCAGAAACTAAGCTCTGGTGTTGGGGGACCCAGAGGGTCTTAAAGGAACACTCCTCACATGGCCAGACCCTTATTCCTTGAATACCGCGTTGGCTCCTTCTCCAATTTCTCTCCCTTCTCTCCCTCCAAAGAAGTCCCCCTCCGGAACATAAACAGCCCCTGCTCTCATCTCTCAGGCCCCTAGGAGTCTCCTCCTCTTCACTCCTTCCACCCCGGAAGCTCAGTTCAGAGATATCTCTGAAAATGCCCCACCATTGCCTTTCTCCCGGGCCTCTAAGGGACCTGCACTGCCGGGTGGCTGTTGCCTGGAGACCCGCCTGCACCCAGGCCTTACCTTCCTCTCCAGCCTCGCACCCCTACTGAGCCTTGTCTGCCCGCCCTCCCCGCCAAAGCACGCCGGCACGCGCACGAGCGAACACACACACACACACACACACACACACACACACACACACACACGCACGCACACAATCAGCGTAAACCTGACTTCTGTCGTTCTCCCTCCCTTCCACCTGGCTCCCCACTCCGGTGCAAACCCACTAGCTCACATACTGAGTCCCCCACCCCACACCGCCCCACATTATTCCATAATAGTAAGAGGACACCAGAGCGCTCCTCAGTGGGAAAAAAGAGAGGTGGGACGGGGGCTGATTTATCGCAGGTCCCGCTCCCCAGACATTGCCAATTCCCCAAACCCCACGTGCCCCCCTCCCATTCAGGCCCGAATCCCCCAGGAGGCTCGAACTATAACTCCCAGCAGGCGGAGCAGCCTGAGGTCCTGGGAGGGAGGAGCAAGGCACGCTGGGAGATGGAGTCTTGGCGTGTTGCACCTGCCGCAGGAACCGGTGAGGGGAGGAGGGTGGATGGAGAAGACGGAGTGCGGATGCGGTGGGAGCTGCCTGCAGGGCCTCTTTCCCCAAACCCAAGCCTTTCCGTCCTCTGCGGAAGCGGAGGGACACACTCTCGTTCACTGCCCTTCTCCAAGGTCCGGCAGAGAGAGAATCCCCTCCCCCACCGCCTCCCTCCTCCCCACCCCGGGCTCTGCAGCTCCTGCCCAGACATCCAACCAGGAGTTGTTCCAGCCTGGGCCCGACCAACGTGACCCAGCGGGAGGAGGGGGTGAGGGAGGGCGGGGTTGAAGAGAGGACACTGGGAGAAAGCGATTGTCCACATGTGTAGGCAACAGTAACGACCTGCAGGCAGTGTGCAAATAAGCTCATGGGCACCTCCCTCTTAGGGTAGGGGCGCTGAGCGCACCGGTTTTAACAAGACCTCAGGCCCTCTCCTCCCTCCCCCAGCCCCTCTCTCTGCCTGCCGGGTCGCTCACTCACCACCTTCCAGCGATCCTTGACCACGTAGTTGGCCGGCAGGATGTCGGCCTGCTCCCCTCCCCCACTCATGTTGGTTTCGTCCTTAAGGGCAGCCGCTAGGCACTGCATCCGCCAGCCGGAGGGAGGGGTGTCCTCAGGGCCTGCCCTGGGGGGGCCATCTACCTGGGGGAGTGGGGAGGGGCTGTAAGTGGGGAGGGCTGCAGACCCAGGACCATCCTGCAGAAACGGAGTAGGGGAGCTCCACTCTGCTGTCAGGCATTCCTCCTAGGCCCACCAGGAAGATGCTCAGGAGATTACAGGGGAAGCGTGGGAGAAGCATGGTGTAAATGCCCGTGGAGATAAAACTACAAACTGGAGATGTGAAAATCAGCAACAGGACACACATGCTGATGGTTAATGGAGAGGAAAGTGACCAGCCAACAGGCTGTGCAGAAAGCGTAGACTAAAGAGACATCTGCTAACTAATCTGGGGAAGACCTGCTGCCGGGGAAGGGTACACTAGACCGGGATCTGCAAGCTTGTAGGGGAGACCTGGGCCAAGAAGGACCAGTCTGAGTGACTCAATCGGTGGTTCCCAGTACCCACATCTTCCCTGTGCCCACAGAGCTGTGCACTGAGGCTCACTGAAAAGGGAAGACCTACCGAGCAAGGAGTGAGCCGTGGGAGACCCACACCAGAACGACCTGCTAATCAACCCTGGGAGACATGAGGATGGAGGAGATGAGGGGAAACACTGTGGCACCTCGGAAATAGTGCTAGGTGAGGAGGTCACAGGTGCTGAAGCCACTGATACCGCTGTGGGTTGGGGAGTGAGCCTGGGAGCAATGGAGTGGATATAGGCCATGGACTCAAGACATGGTTTCCCGGTGGCCATTCCAGAGGGACAGAGGCAGGCTGGACTGGGGAGAGCAGAGAAGAGGGAGTGACCGAGCAGAAGGTGACAGAGAGCCCCAGGCCTGGATGGGCACAGGGTGAGAGAGCCTCTGATGACACCTCTTCTGTGTCTGCTCAGGAATCAACAAGAAGGAACACAGCTCTTTGTCACAGCAGGATGGGTAGAGGTTGGTGTCAGGGAGAGTTTCCCAATTATGAGTGTTGGGAAAGACATGCACATGTTCCCCAGGGAAAGATAAGAGAGTGTGTGTGTATGTGTGTGTGTGTGTGTATGTCTGTGTGTCTATGCATGTATCCCTGTGTGTGTCTTTCTATGTCTGTCTGCCTATGTCTGTGTGCTTTTTATGTCTATGTCTGTTGTGTGTCTTTGTGTCTACAAGTCTGTGTCTGTGTGTGCTTATATGTAATTTTGTGTCTGTCATATGCGACCTGCGTATGTATAGGCAAGGTGCCAGAAGAGATGACTCTCTGAGGTCTCTGCCAGCCTAGGACAGGATTTGGAACCAAGATCTTGCCCTCTCCTCTTTCCCCTACACTTTTTACATGCACACTGCTTGCTATGCCTTCTCAATGACTCTGGAGAGTCACAGAAGAGAAAGAGGGAAATGACTTAGGCTGCGGGTTGGGGGTGAGTGGGATGTGAGAGAGGAGGACAGTGGCTAAATATGTCGACAGATGGGGTGGAAACGACATTAACCTGTCTTTGCTTGGGATGGAATAATTTCCCAGGGCCCCTGTGTCTAGACATTCTGATGCAGGGAGCAGGGTGGGATGTGAAGGTGTGGAAACAACCTTCAACAGGTCATGATGTGCCAGGAGTACATGTGGAGAAGGGATCTTCATGGGGAGGGACACTGTCCCTCTTTGACTCTTTCTCCAGATGACTAAGGTAGACTGTTGTGTCCAATTCACACAACTTCAGAATATCAGGACTCTTCCTTCTGTCTGCCAAAGTGGGATACCAGGCATCAGGATTTGGAAGGCAGTGAGGACAATGGCAGGATGAAGGGAGAGGTAGGGATGGGGTTCTGGAATAAAGGTGGAGGAGACAGGTCGAGGACAAGACTGAAAAAGCAGTTGAATTGGTTGGGAGGGGGCCTTAAGAAGCCGGACTGGATGAATGCTGTCAGGCCTTCCAGTGCTGTGACAGTGGATTCTGTAGACTGATGAGGAAAATGTGTGTCCCATTCCCATTTTCTAGATGGACAAATTGAAAGGGAACTCATGAGGTGGGAAAGGGAGAGTAGAGGCAGGAAGATGAGGGCTACTTGTCTTTCCCTAGCTACCACCCTTCCCACTGTCTGCCTCAGAGGACTGCACTCAGCTCAGACTGGATTGGGCCATGCACACAACATAGAAACTTGGCTGCCCCATTACTGCCCCCGCAGGCCCCACTGTGCGTGTGTGGAGGCATGGGTGTGTAGCGAGGCAGAGGGCTTAGGGAGGGGGTTGTATGAGTGTGTCTGTCAGAGTCTGCATGTTTGAGAGCGGGCGACAATAATGGAGGAAGGTGTAGGGGGTGCATCTCTAAGGGGTTGGGAGCCCAACCTGGTGTGTGAGTTTAAGAGTTGATGTGTAACTATGCAAGGTGTAAGCCAGGTGTGTGTGGGAATCCGGGAGCCCAGGTAAGGAGAGGTGCAGGAGACCAGTGAGGGGTGATGAGAACGGGTGAGAGAGGAATGGAAGGCGGCAGAGAGGAATGAAGGGGATGAGGGGTGACAGGATCAGAGGAGGGGGATGGGCAAGAGACAGACAGATGAGAGAGAAGCATGGCAGGTGAGGAGGTGGCAGGACCAGAGAGGAGTCTCCAGCACAGTTGAAGGGCTGAGGAAGTAGGTAAGGAGGCTACTGGGGGGAATGGAGGGACTGAGGACAACGGAGAGAGGTTACCGAGACAGCCGAAAGACTTGTCAGCGGTGACAGGAGCGTCAGGGGTGAAGCCGTGGGGACAGGGGACAGAGGTGAGCAGGGAGGAGCAAAATCCCTGGAGGACAGCGGGAGAGGGTGCATATGTGTGCTGGGGGCAGGGAGCGGCTCCAGGCCTCGCTGCGGCCCAGGCCGTGTAGGCCAGCGTCCCGGCCGGGCGAGCAGCG
>NW_007252943.1:144642-155492 GCF_000164805.1 Carlito syrichta
CTGCCCACAATGCACTGCGCCGCCAGCATCAGCACCAGCCCTGACATCACCGCCCCACCGCCCGGCTCTGACATCACCGCTCTTTCTCTGACATCACGTTCTGTCCGGCCCCTCTCTTCATTCCTCCAGCCCTAGGACTCTCTCTCGGAGGGCTCCGCTCCAGCTCCCGGGTTCTCCTCGCCGGTCTCTGCCAGTCACTTGCTCCATCCCCCAGCAGGGCCCCATCACTCCTTACCTGTTATAAACCTCACCTGTCGCCACCCCCCTTTATCTTCCCCCTTCCCAGCATGTCCCTGTCATTCCTCGCCTGGCCCACCAGCCTCACCTCATTCCCCACTACGTTCTCCACATGTTTATATTCCCTTTCCCTAAATCACTTCCCTCACTTGTATCCATCCTCCCAAACATCTCTTCACTTACTTCTTCCAAAGCCATCCCACATGTGCACCCACCACCCCTCACCTGTCATCCTCATCTCACCACACATATACCTTATCTCCTGTCTCAACTCCTCTCTCTGTTTTTTTGGCCCTTTCTCTCATCTGTTGACAAACTCTGCCATTGTTTCTTACTGCTTACCAAATAAAATGCACTGTTTGTGTTTTTTTTTTTGAGTTGGAATCTCACTCTGTCGCCCAGATTGGAGTGCAGTGGCCGCTCCCGGCCACCGCAGCCTCGACCTGCTGGGCTCCAGAGATCCTTCCGCCTCAACCTTCTGAGTAGCCGGAACTACAGGCATGTGCTACCACGCCCAGCTGATTTTTTGTTTTATTGTAGAGATGAGGTCTCGCTGCCCAGGCGGGTCTTGAACCCGTGGGCTCAGGCAATCCACTCACCTCAGCCTCCCAAAGGCGCGGGATTACAGGCTGAGCCACCGAACCCGGCTAAAATGCACTCTTAAAAACTCTTCCCAACATGGCTCCATAAGGCTATTACTTCCCTCTTGACAGATTAGATTACTCAACATTCCATGAATAAACTACACTCTGTGTCTTTCAGTTCCTTCCTTCCTTCCATCCTTAGTGCCTTCAACAAATGCATACTGAACATATATAATAATAATCATAGCAGTTACTTATTTTTACCAGACACTGTTCTAACTTTATATGTGTTAACTCATTTCATCCTCTTAACAACCCCATGAGGTTAAGCGTATTATTGTTATCCCCGATTTTATAGATGAGGAGCCTAGGATACAGAGAGCCTAAGTAATTCGCATTAGGTTACACAACTAGCAAGTAGCAGAACTAAGATTAAAGTCCTTGAATCCAGAGTTCATGTTCTTAACCACCACCCTAAGAGGAAGGATCACTGAACCTGCAAGACTAGTCAGGGGAGGCTTCTCAGAGGAGGCACTTTCAATTGCAATTTGAAGGATTAGTAGAAGTTTGTCCACAGACAAGTGAGACCAAGGCAAGGGCGAAAGAGAATTCCAGACTGAGAAGACAGCTGAGATGAGTCTAGGAGTGGGCGTGAGCAAGATCATGAAGGGCCATGCTTGCAACAATAAAAAGATTGGATTTTGTCCACCTGGTTTGTGGAAGTGTAGAGGCTGCTGCTGTGAGCCATCCAGATTGCCCTTCAGCATCTTGGTACTCATCCCTCCAGGTATGAGATATTGAAGACTGTCTGAATTCTGCGGGCTCCCTCTCTGAGAATTGCCCCTGGCCAAGGGAGCTGTCTCACCCAGGACCATGTCCCCTTCCTGGGACATCTCACATCCAATTGTTGAGTATAAAGGCCTGACCTCAACTTGGGACATTTTTGAAGGGACATCCCCATTTTCAAAATGGAGCTGAAGCTTCTGTCGAGATTGCATAAGAGCTCAACTTCCCCTTCCCCTCAGTCCTGACTTCTTCACCCCTCCTCAGATATTGGTCACCAGAGCACTTCCCAATAAATCTATGGCATGGTCATCTCTGTCTCACAGGCAGTGTCCTAGAGAACCTGACCTTTAGATGGGAAACCACTGAAGAATTTTGAGCAGAGATGAGACATAATCTGATCTGAGTATTGGGCTAGAATTCTAGGTAGAGAATTTCATTTTGTTTTCAGTACTTTAAAAAATGTAGGCCGGGCTCGGTGGCTCAGCCTGTAATCCCACGCCTTTGGGAGGCTGAGGTGAGTGGATTGCCTGAGCCCGCGGGTTTGAGACCCGCCTGGGCAACTTGACAAGACCTCATCTCTACAATAAATAAAAAAAAACTAGCCGAGCGTGGTAGTGCATGCCTGTAGTTCCAGCTACTTGGAAGGCTGAAGCGGAAGGATCGCCGGAGCCCAGCAGGTCGAGGCTGCGGTGGCTGGGAGCAGCCACTGCACTCCAGTCTGGAAAACAGAGTGAGACTCCAACTCAAAAAAAATCTGTCCCCAACCTATAGATTAAAAGAGACGTAAAATATATAAAAAATGAGTAAGGTTAAACTACAGTGTCTGGGAATGCACAAAAAAAAAAGAAAGTTTAATGATGTCTTTTTTTTTTTTTTTTTTTGCCCTTACTTTAAAAGAAGGGGCAGTACTTGCTTTTGGAGGGAGTAATTGGGATGGTGAACATGGAAACTTCTGGATAACTGAAGATGTATTTCTTTGTATGGGTAATGGTTTCTGTGTCTTATAAAAATTCATTTGTTTTAGGTGGTTTTCTGCAGTGGGTTTGATTTTATTTTTTAAAAATTGACCAGGAGCAATGGCTTATGCCTGTAATCCTAACACTTTGGAAGGCTGAAGTGAAAGGATTGCCTGAGCTCAGGGGTTCGAGACCAGCCTGAGCAACATGGTGAGACCTCGTGTCTACAATTAAAAAAAAAAAAAGGCTGTGCTCGGTGGCTCAGCCTGTAGTCCCAGAGCTTTGGGAGCCCGAGGTGAGTGAATTGCCTGAGCCTGCGGGTTCAAGACCCACCTGGGCAACTTGGTGAGACCTCATCTCTACAATAAAATAAAAAATTGGCCGGGCATGGTAGCGCGCGCCTGTAGTTCCAGCTACTTGGAAGGCTGAGGCGGAAGGATCGCTGGAGCCCAGCAGGTTGAGGCTGCAGTGACCGGAAGCGGCCACTGCACTCCAGTCTGGTGATAGAGTGAGACTCCAACTCAAAAAAAAAAAAAAATATCAGCCAGATGTGCTTGGCGCATGCCTATGGTTCCAGCTACCTGGAAGGCTGAAGCAGAAGGATTGCCTGAGCTCAGCAGGTTGAGTCTGCCATGGCCGTGATTGTGCCACTACACTCCAGCCTGGGTGACAGAGTGAGACTCCGACTCATAAAAAAACAAAACAAGGGCCAGGCATGGTGGCTCAAGACTGTAATCCCAGCACTTTGGCAGGCCAAGGTAAACAAAATAACTTCACTGATATGTGCCCTGCTCACATCAAAAAAGGGAAACATCCAGATGCTATGTATCTATAACACGTTATCACCTGCGAAAAAGTCTTGCCCAAATTGAATCAGAATCTTTTTTTCTTTTTGGAGTTGGAGTCTCACTCTATTGCCCAGTTGCCCAGGCTGGAGTGCAGTGGCATGCTCACAGCCACCTCCGCCTCGACCCACTGGGCTCAGGCCATCCTTCTGCTTCAGCCTTCCAAGTAGTTGGAGCTACAGGCATGTACCACCATGCCCAGTTAATTTTTGATTTATTGTAGAGATGAGGTCGCACCAAGTTGCCCAGGCTGGTCTCAAACCCATGAACTCTGGCAATCCTCTAACCTCAGCCTCCCAAAGTGCTGGGATTATAGGTGTGAGCCACCGTTCCTGGCCTGAACCTGAATCTAATCAAGCAATATGAACATGTTAAATGACATCACAGGGATATAATCAGCAAAGTCAAAACTGTAGGAAACTGCAGGATGAGAAAGCAGAGAGAAAATGTATATTAAAATAGACTTTTTTAAAAAATATTTTTTATTTTTTTAATTATAAAGATGCGGGGCACAATTCAGGGTGAGGTATACAAACGTTGATTATGCAGGTACCCTTGTTGATGAGGTATGCCCCTCCCTCTCCTAGCAGTTTCCCTCAACTACCAATCCCTTTCTTATAGTATTGTAATTGTTCAAGGTCTGCTTATGAGTGAGAACATATGGTACTCTGTTCCTTGTAAAATAGACTTTAAAGCCAATCACAATATGTGGTCTTTATGTGGATCCTGATTTTAACAAATAAGTTATATGCAAACACTTATAATGTTTATAACCCAATAGAAAAATTTAAACATTAACAGAATATTGATGACATTAAGAAAATCTTGTGAGCTGGGCTCGGTGTAATCCCACACCTTGGGAGGCTGAGGGGAGTGGATTGCCTGAGCCCGCGGGTTCGACACCCGCCTGGGCAACTTGGTGAGACCTCATCTCTACAATAAATCAAAAATTAGCCAGGCGTGGTAGTGCGCGCCTGTAGTTCCAGCTACTCGGAAGGCTGAGACGGAAAGATCTCCAGAGCCCAGCAGGTCGAGGCTGAGGTGGCCAGGAGCGGCCACTGCACTCCAGTCTGGGCAACAGAGTGAGACTCCAACTCAAAAAGAAAAGAAAAGAAAATCTTGCCGGGCTCGGTGGCTCAGCCTGTCATCCCACGCCTTTGGGAGGCTGAGGTGAGTGGATTGCCTGAGCCTGCGGGTTCGAGACCCACCTGGGCAACTTGGAGAGACCTCATCTCTACAATAAATCAAAAATCAGCCGAGCGTGGTAACATGTGCCTGTAGTTTCGGCTACTCGGAAGGCTGAAGCGGAAGGATCACCGGAGCCCAGCAAGTTGAGGCTGCGGTGGCCGGGAGCGGCCACTGCACTCCAGCCTGGGCGATGGAGTGAGACTCCAACTCAAATAAATAAATAAATAAATAAAATAAAATAAAATGAGTTTTACTGTTGCAAAAGACAGGATTTCCTACTTTTTGAGGCAAATATTCCATTGTGTGTACATCCCACGTTTTCTGTACCCGTTCATCTCTCAATGGACAGTTTTGTGTTGTTTCCACATCTTGGCTATTGTGAGTGATACTGCAAAAAACATGGCGAGTGCAGATATCTCTTTGAGATCCTGGTTTCAATTCTTTGTTGCATTTTGTTTTGTTTTGGGTTTTATATCTAAATATATTTAGGGGGTTTCTTACATGTATATATTGCATAGTGGAAACATCCGGGCTTTTAGCGTATCTCTCACCCAAAGAGGGAACGTTGTACCCAACAGGTAATTTTTTTTTTTTAAGCAAGATTTATTGAGAGGAGAGAAAAGCTCCCATAGTGGGAAGGGACCCAAGGGGGATGCCCCCAACAGGTAATTTTTTAATCCTCACTCCCTCCCACCTTCCCACCATTTGTAGTCTCTAGTGTCCATTACCCCACTCTGTATATCCATGTGCACCCATTGTTTAGCCCCCTCTTCAGAGTGACAACACGCAGTATTTGTCTTTTGGATACATACGCAGAAGTGGGATTGCTGTGTGACATGGTAGTTCTATTTCTAATTCTTTTTTTTTTTTGAGTTGGAGTCTTACTCTGTCGCCCAGACTGGAGTGCAGTGACACGCTCCCGACCACCGCAGCCTTGACCTGCTGGGCTCTGGAAATCCTTCCGCCTCAGCCTTCCAAGTAGCCGGAACTACAGGCTCATGCTTCCACGCCTGGCTAATTTTTGATTTATTGTAGAAACGAGGTCTCACCAAGTTGCCCAGGTGGGTCTCAAACCCACGGGTTCAGACAATCCACTCGCCTCAGCCTCCCAAAATGCTGGGATTACAGGCTGAGTCACTGAACCCAGCCCTTTCCAATTCTTGAGGAACCTCCATACTGTTTTACATAGCTGCTACATTCCTGCCTACTATGTACAAGGGTTCCAGTTTTCCCACATCTTCATCAATATTTATTTTTTGTTTTTAAGTAATATCCATCCTTGGCTGGGTGTGGTGGCACACGCCTGTAATCCCAGCACTTTGGGGGATAGAAGTGAGAGGACTGACTGAGCCCAGGGGTTTGAGACTAGCCTGGGCAACTTGGCAAGACCTTGTCGCTACAATAATTTTTAAAAAAAATTAGCCGGAGCCGGGTTCAGTGGCTCAGTCTGTAATCCCACACTTTGGGAGGTCGAGGTGAGTGAATTGCCTGAGCCCGTGGATTCGAGACCCGCCTACGCAACTTAGTGAGACCTCATCTCTACAATAAATCAAAACTTAGCCAGGTGTGGTAGCGCGCGCCTGTAGTTCCGGCTACTTGGAAGGCTGAGGCAGAAGGATCACTGGAGCCCAGCAGGTCGAGGCTGCGGTGGCTGGGAGCGTGCCACTGCACTCCAGTGTGGGCAACAGAGTGAGACTCCCACTCAAAAAAACAAACCAAAAACAAACAAAAACAAAAAATAGTAATAATAACAATATCCATCCTAACAGGTGTGAAGTGATATCTTACTGTAGTTTTGATTTACATTTCTCTGATAATGATGTTAAGCATTTTTTTTTAAACCTGTCTTCTATGGAGAAATGTCTGTTCAAGTCCTTTGCCCATTTATTTTTATATTTATTTATTATTATGATCATTTTTTAGTTGGAGTCTCACTCCATCGCCCAGGCTGGAGTGCAGTGGCACACTCACGACCACCCCAGCATCGACCTGCTGGGCTCCGGTGATCCTTCCTGCTTAGCCTTCCAAGTAGTCAGAACTACAGGTGCGTGCTACCATGTCCGGCTAATTTTTTATTTATTGTAGAGACGAGGTCTTGCCAAGTTGCCCAGGCTGGTCTTGAACCCACGGACTCAGGCAATCCACTCACCTCGGCCTCCCAAAATGCTGAGATTACAGGCTGAGCCATGCCCATTTATTAATCAGGTTATTATTTATCTTTACTATTAAGTTGTGAGAGTTCTTTATATATTTTGGAAATTAACCCATTATAAGATATATGGCTTGCAAATTTTTTCTTCCATTCAGTGAGCTGCCTTTTCCCTCTGTTGGTTATTTCCTTGCTCTACAGATGTTTGATATACTCCCACTTGTCTATTTTTGCTTTTGTTGTCTGCCCTTTTGGTGTTGTATCCAACACCAATGTCAAAACCAACATCAAGAAGGTTTTCCTACTATCACATTGGGGATTAAGTAAAAAAAGGAAAAAGAAAGAAAAAAGAGGAGGCTTTTCCCTTAAGTTTCCTTCTAGGAGTTTTACAGTTACTTTAATCCATTTTGTGATCTTTGTGTATGGTATAAGGTATCGGTGCAATTTCGTTTTTGTGTATGTGTATATCCAGTTTTCCCACCACCATTTGTTGAGAAGATGATCCTTTCTCCATTGTGTATCCCTAGCACCCTTGTCAAAGATGAGTTTATCATATATGCGTGGGCTGATTTCTGGAATCTATATTCTGTTTCGTCCGTCTATATGTCTGTCTTTATGCCAGTACCAGTATGTTATAAGTATTATAAACTTGTAATATATTTTGAAATCAGGAAGTGTACAGCATGGATAAACCTGGAGGACATTAAGTCAAGTGAAATAAGCCTGTCACAGAAGGACAAATATTGCATGAATTCAACCTATATGAGCTCTCTATAATGGTCAAACTTAGAAGCAGGGGATATAATAGTGGTTGCCAGGGGGTAGGAAGTGGTTCAATGACTATAAAGTATCAGCCATGCTAGATGGATACACTCTATGGTTACCTATGGTTAACAATACAGTATTGTGTACTTCCAAATTTGTGAGGAGGGGAGATCTCATATTAAGTGTTCTTAACACAAAAACAAAAACAAAGAGGCAAGGAAACTTTGGGAGATGCTAGGTATGTTTATTACTTTGACTGTGGTGATGAAATCACTGGTTTTTGCATGTGTCCATATTCATCAAATTGTACACATTAAAGATGTATAGATCTTTGTGTATCATTTTACATAACAATAACATCTACCAGCTGGACTTAGTGACTCACACTTATAATCCCAGCACTTTGGGAGGCCAAGGCAGGAAGATTGCTTGAGTTTAGGCATTTGAGACCAGCCTGAGCAACATAGCAAGACCTAAAAAAAAAAAAAGTTTAAAAATCAGCTGGGAGCCAGGCTCGGTGGCCCAGCCGGTAATCCTGCGCCTTGGGAGGCTGAGGTGAGTGGATTGTCTGAGCCCGCGGGTTCAACACCCGCCTGGGCAACTTGGCGGGACCTCATCTCTACAATAAATTAAAAAATTAGCCAGGCGTGGTAGTGCGCCTGTAGTTCCAGCTACCGGAAGGTTGAGGTGGAAGGATCGCCGGAGCCCAGCAGGTCGAGGTTGCAGTGGTTGGGAATGGCCACTGCACTCCAGCCTGGGTGACAGAGTGAGACTCCTACTCAAAAAAAAAAAAAAAAAAATCAGCTGGGCATAGTGGCACACAAATGTAGTACCAGTTACTCAGGAGGTTGAGGCAGGAGGATTGCCTGGGCCCAGGAGGTTGAGGCTGTGGTGAGCTGTGATCGTGCCACTGCACTCCAGCCTGGGCAACAGAGCAAGACCCTGACTCAAAATAAAATAAGATCTACCAACTGTAAATATACAAATAAATAACTTTCATCAACTTATGGAGTTGTGCAAACATCACTACAATCCAGTTTTAAAACATTTCCATCACCCTCTAAAAGTTTTCTTGGGTCCTCTGCAGTCAATTCCTACTCCCACCTCCCCACGCCCAGCCCTAGCCCTAGGCAACAACTGGTCTGCTTTCTGTCTCTTCCGATATGCCTTTTCTGGACATTTCATTTAAATTAAATTATACAATATGTAGTCATTGGCTGTTCTCTGTACCAGTACATACGTTTGACATTTTCCATAATAAAAACAATTTTGTTGAACGATGACTTACATTTATATAGCACTTTAATTTTAAATAGACTTTCCATTTTAGGGCTATTTTAGGTTTACAGCAATATTGAGCAGAAGGTACAGAGAGTTCCCATACACCCCCCGCCCCCGCCCCTACACATACACGGCTTCCCCCTCTGTCAACATCCTCCACCAGGGTGTTATGTTTGTTTCAACGGAGGAACCTTCATCGACACACCGTTAGCACCCAAAGTACATCGCTGGCATTAGGGTTCACTCTTGGTGTTGTACATTCTGTGGGTTTGGACGGTGTACAATGACATGTATCCACCATTACAGTGTGACACAGAGTCACTTAGTTGCCCTACAGATCCCCTGAGCCCTTTGTGTTTTCTAACCTGCTTTCACACACTTCGTCTGAATTTCACCAACCAGGGTGAATAAGGCAGGACAACTCTCCTTACTGAGATTACAGATGAAGAAACAGGCTCAGAAGGCCCACGGAACCTGACTCAGGTCACAAAACCAGCTACTAACTGAGTCAGGATTCGAGTGTGGCCTCCTGTCACCTGGTGAGATATCTGTGCCATCCCGCTGCCTCGCTAGACTGCCCACCGCCCTTGCCGCCCGTCCCATCACTCAGTGCCCATCCCTCCAACACAGGGCTCTTTGGACCAAGCCGGGAGGGCTGAGCTGCACCATGCTGGCTCTGCATCCTCACTCGACAGAACTAAACTCAGGGTCTTGTTTCCTTTCTGGAGTAACAGACAGATTATTCCTCCTCCTCTTTTTCCTTCAGTCTGAGGTACAAGGGGGATGTTGGCTGCCCCAGAGGTGTGAACCCCAAGAAGATGGGGGCCAGCTGGTTTATGTATTTATAAGATACAGAGACAGAAAGAAGATAGTCTGTGTGTATATGTGCTTGTGTGTTCACACGTGTGTCCTTGCCATGGGACATTGGAGGAAAGGTGTATGCATACAGGTGCATGACAGAGGGGACCCCTTGGGTCACGAGTGTATGGCTGTGTCTTCACATATGCCCCATAGTCCATGATCTCGTGACCGGGCCCAGCAGTGAGTGGAAATACCTGAAATGTCTTTGTCTCCTTTCTGTATCTTTTTTTTTTGGTTTAAGTCTCACTCCATCCCCTAGGCTGGAGTACAGTGGCACACTCACGGCCATCCCAGCCTCGATCTGCTGGGCTCCAGCAATCCTTCCACCTCAGCCTTCCAAGCCAGAACTACAGGCACACACTACCACGCCTGGCTAATTTTTGATATATTGTAGAGATGAGGTCTTACCATTTTGCCCAGGCTGGTCTTGAACACACAGGTTCAGGCAATCCTCTCATCTTGGCCTCCCAAAGTGCTGGAATTACAGGCTTGAGCCACTGCGCCCGGCTCCTTTTTGTATCTTAACATTAAAAAAACATTATTGTGTCTTCTCTGTAACCCCGTACTTTGGTATTTTACTAATTATCTTCAGGAAGAATACAGAAGAAACCACTGATGACGCTTTCCTCTGGGGAATGAGGCTGGGTGATGTCTCAGGACTTGTTCCATTTGAATTGTTTGGTCACATATTTGTTATTGTCATAATAAGATGAGAGGAAGTCAGTATTATTATTGGTGAGCAGTGTGTGTTTGCAGGTCTCCCTGAAGACACTGCTTCTGTCAGCCTACTCACTGGGGCTGAGCAGATTGCAAAGTGCTGTCAAAGGCATCCTCTCATTTAAACCACTCATTCATTCCACACATATCTGAGAAATGTTCCTATGTGCCAGGCACAGTTCTAGAAGTTAGGGATATGGCAGTGAGGAAAAGTGATCACAATTCCTGCTTTCCTGGGGAATTACTTTCTACTAGGTGTAGAAAAACACCAAAATTAAAAGTCAAATACACGGGGAGACACCCCTTATCACCAAGGGTGCCTGAACGAAGCATATTTGTATACCTAACCCTAAACTGTACCCCACAATATCAAAATAAAAAATACTGAGGAGCTGGGCTCGGTGGCTCAGCCTGTAATCCCGCGCCTTTGGGAGGCTGAGGTGAGTGGATTGCCTGAGCCCGTGGGTTCGAGACCCGCCTG
>NW_007252943.1:155620-156010 GCF_000164805.1 Carlito syrichta
GAGACTCCAACTCAAAAAAAAAAAAAAGTCAAATACTACATGGCGGGTGGGGTGGAGCTGCAGACTGAACAGAGTGGTCAGGGAAGGTGAAGCATCGACAAAGACTTGAAGATGAGTGAGCCAGGCGGCTAACTGGGAGAACAGGGCTCCAGGCAGAGGGAACAGTATCTGCACAGGCTCTGAGACAAGGGCACGGCTGGCACGCTTGAGGAAGAGCCAGGAAGCCTGGAAGCCTGAGAGGCTGCGGAAAAGTGAGTGACAGTGACAGGGCCTGGAATCAGGGAGGCAGGAGGGTGACTAGGTCATCTGGGGCCTTGTGGGCCACTGTGGGGTTTCCGGATTTTACCCCAAGTGAGATAGGAGCCGCGGGAGGGTTTTGAGCAGAGGAGG
>NW_007252943.1:156111-156417 GCF_000164805.1 Carlito syrichta
GGTGGAGTAGGGTGGGGGGAGGAGGGAAGCGGAAGCTTAGATGACGGCGGTGCCAACGGAGGTGGTGGGACGTCAGGTTTGGAAGGAAGGAAGAACCGACTGGAGTTGCTGGTTTGAGAGACAGGGAAAGGTTCAAAAGACCCCAAAATTTGGAGCCTGGGCCACCGGGAGGATAGCTGGTCCTGACTTGAGCCAGAAAGACTGCGGGGAGGAAGGAGCAAAAGCGGGAGTTCAGCCTGGACAGGGTAAAGCTCAAGTGAGTCTTAGGAAAGTGAAGTCCGGGAGGGCGGGCCCCCAAGAGGGACC
>NW_007252943.1:156437-169986 GCF_000164805.1 Carlito syrichta
CTCCACCGCATCCGCATCCCCGCACCCGGGGCCGCCCGCCTGCCGGACTGCTCCACCCAGCGCCCCCACCCCAGAAGGGAAAAGCCCGGGGTGGGCGCGTGCGTCCCGGCACGCCTACGGGTGGGAGCTGGTTCTGTTTTCGGCTGTTGCCTTTGGTCCCTTCTTGGGGAACTGTGTGTCGCTCCTGTCAGGGCGTTGGTGGGCCCGAGCAGAAAAAAGTGGATCGGGCTCCTTCGCTCGGACTCAGGTCCCCACTCGCTCGCTGGAATCTTCCCCACCCAAACGGAGCGTTTCCTCCTGCCTCCCTTTTTGTCAAGGTATCAGCCCTCTCCCACCCGAGTTCTGGCGAAGGGGCCCCCTCTTTCACGTCCTCTGTTCAGGCCGTTACTATTGTGTTCTGCTCCTGGCTGCTGGATTTTTCTGAGGCACAGACAGCTGCGATGCGTTGGTTGAGAATTCCGCGGGCCCTTGGCAGTTTGAAAATAGTGCCCAGAACTCTCGTGCTTTTCTGCTCAGAAAGCTTTAGGTGGTCTTCCCTCTCCCAACACAAGGGCAGATCCATGATTTGTGGGATCTAATGCAATGTGGGAAACCTCTTTAAAAAGATAAAAAACTGGATGGGGAGAGAACCACTGTTGACTCTGCACACCCCAGACTAAATAAATAAACAACACAAAACAAAATTGCTGAGGAGTTGGAAAGGCCTGGGCAAGTGAAGGACCCTGAAACTTAAGGTTTGTTAGTTTCATTAATGTCCACCACTGCCTGGTGTTTCTCAAACTTCATGTTTTCAAATGTCATTGAGAGCTTTTTAAAATGCTCTCAATGACATTTGAATTCAAGTTAGTGGGGATAAAGCCTTGGAATCTGTATTTGCTTTTTCTTTGAGTTGGAGTCTCACTTGCCCAGGCTGGAGTGCAGTGGCACGTGTACTCATGGCCACTGCAGCCTCTACCTGCAGGGCTCAGGCGATCTGTCTGCCTCAGCCTTCCAAGTAGCTGGAACCACATGCATGCGCCACAACGCCTGGCTAATTTTTTAATTTATTGTAAAGACAAGGTCTCGCCATGCTGCTCAAGCTGGTCTCGAAAACCTGAGCTCAGGCAGTCTTCTCGCCTCTGCCTCTCAATGCTGGGATTACAGGTGTGAGGCACCACACCCAGCTGGAATCTGTGTTTTTTACAAGCTCCCCAGTGGTTTTGCTCTGAGGTGGCAGCTGTCTGCCTCCCCATCCTAGAGGCTAACATTTATTAGGCTGGAACCCAGGATCCTTCCCCTCTGGCCCCAGAAAGCCTCTCCTACCTTTGGCCAAGTGCCCGAACCGAGCACGTGGCGGCTGCAGAGCTGGGCGCTCGGGTGAGGCCACTGGGGATGCACTGGGGGGGGGGCCACACCTTCCCCTAGCCACTCCCATGTGTAGTGAGTGAGTTAGTCCTGGTGTTCTCATTTGGCCCTAAACATACATCCCACTCGCACAAGGTTGAATTTTTCTTGTGGCTGTTCCATTTCCTCCTTTTGATGAGATCTAGTGTTGGGCTGGCCCTTGAGGTCACTAGTACAAGTCTCCCTCCCTAGTACAAGGGCCCTGAGCAGTGTGGATACATTATGCTAGGACACAGGAGTTATCAGAACCAGCGTGGGGCATGTACTGGACCAGCTTTCCCTCAACCACAGGGGAAGAGGCTCCTGGGGGTGACAGGCTCATCCATGAGTGGGACTTGGCATGGCTGCAGCAGGCAGATGGTAAGTGGCCCTCCCGCCTACCAGCAAATTCCTCTGGGATGTCAGAGTCCCCTGGACATCCCTGGCCTCCACACCCAGAGTGCCCTCCTCACTACAGCCACACTCTGTCATCCCTACAAGATCAAGAGCTCCAGATAACAAGTCTTAGTCTCATCTTTCTTCACAGTGGTAGTGGCAGAAGTGACACAGCCATCCTTGGGTGTAGGTTATGAGCTGGGCCGGGCTGTGGCCCTCAATAAGCGAATCCTGTGCCTGTTCCGCCCCCAGACTGGCCGAGATGAGCAACCTGAGCCCGAGATGGCCATTCCCTCCTCCCTGGCTTTCTGTGGATCCAACCCTCGGCTCCTTCCTTCAGGGCTCTGAGCACAGTGCTTACCCCCAGCAGGAACAGGAAGGAAGCGGAAAAGGGAGTGGCGTGGGGATGTGGAGGGTAGCAGCCTCACCATTCCCCACCCTTTCCAGTGCTTTCTGCCATGATCGGGGGAGCAGCAGATGGCACTCGGTTCCAGGTGTGGGACTACGAAGAGGGAGAGGTGGAGGCCCTGCTGGGTCAGTACTTTGAGGATGATCTTCCTGAGCAAGAGGTTCTCTCCCCTGACCCAAGTGCTTGACTGGATCCCACTTGATTAACTTTTCGATCCCAGACACTGCTCTAGTACCATTCTTGTCTCTCAGCCCCAGTAGATTAAAAGGCATATTTAAAATGCTGGCTTTGTGTCTGTGTGGTGGGGTGGGGCAAGTCTGCAGTAATATCCCTTCCTACCCCACTTCAAGATGTAGAGACCCTCTGAAAGTCTGTAGGCCAAGAGGAAGGCACTTCCCTATGTCCTCAAGTCCCTCCCCAGGAACATTCAAAAGTTTGGAGGAAGGCTACTCATGGGGGCTGGGGTGGGCCTGCACCTGGCCTGTACCAGTCATGTCCCTTTGTCAGCTTAGGTCAGATGGGTCTGCGCTGAGCCTTCTCTGAGGGTAGCAGAGTCTGGAGGTCTAAAGGTCTAAAGAAAACTACAGGATGAGGGGCTGAGTGAGGGGGGCCAGGGGAACCAAAGCTGGCAGGCTGTGGGGAAATGCCCAGCCTGCTACCAAGAAGTACGTGAAAAAAGACGTTTATTGAACAAATAGACTAAGGAGGGGCTACAGACACTGGGAACCCCTCTCCACACCAGTGGGAAGGGGAAGCTCCCGGCCTACAGTCCATGACGGGGGTGGCTCCTGCACCCTGCCCCTTAGTCGTAGGACTCATCGTCGTACTCCTCGTCACCAAAAAAGAAAGTCTCTTGGTCCAGGTTCTCGGACTCCTCGTCATAGGAGAAGCTGTCATTGTCCAGCTCTTCATCAAATTCATCCTGCTGCCACTCGGGCACATCGTCCTCCTCGTCTTCCTCCCCTTCCTCCTCATCCACCTCCAGTCCCGAGGAGCCCGGGGGCCTAGGGAGAGCCCAGTCAGCCCAGAGGAAGCCCGACAGTGCCCACTGCTGCCTCCGTGACTACCCACACTACTTACTGATTGCTGGGCATGTTGGATGCCTTTGCCTCCCGGGCCTCTACTGATGGACTCTGGAGACCAACCCGGAAATCCTGGCAAGCCAATGGAAGGGTTTGGGGCAAGGAGAATAGAGGACACTAGGCATCTGTAGCTAGCATTCCTTTAGCTGACACTGGGGGCCAGGATTCACCTCCTCTCACCACAGCACTTCACAAACCACTGTCTTTGTGTACTTCAACTCACAGATTGGTTTCCAGGGCTACGGGACAGGACAGTGAGGTGCACCACCTTGTGCTTAAGGAGCTTACGGTCTGTGCATGTCTTTTCTGCCCAAGCAACCCGAGGGCAGGATTCACAGATGACTCAACATCAGCATATTAGAGTTGGAAGAAACCTGGGAGATCCCTTACCAGTAATCCTATCCCCAGGGCCCCACTCCTCAGACTGTAAATCCACACATGGGAAGTACAGAGTGGAAGAGATCCCTAAGTGATTCTGATGGGCACTGGACCAAATGTCCTTGTGTGTAGCACCAGCACCCTTTATTCTATAGGAAAGCCCAGGAGGTTTGGAGACAGGTCTGCCAGCACCCAGCAGGCTGGCCCAGGTATCCTGACATCCATCCACCCCTCACTGCCTTTCCTTCTGGACCCACCATGTTGGGGAAGAAGCGCCAGGGCTGGGGACGTACCTGGGTAGAATGCTGCAGGATAGCAAGCAGCCTCTCCTGGATCCGCTGGAGCAGCTCCATGCCTGCGCTGAGACACTCGGCCCGCAGGAGGCGCAGGGAGGAGGCCAGGTCTCTGCAGCGCAGCAGGGTCTCCTCTGCAGAGGGGGCAGGCACAGAGGCTCCCTCCCTTCTCACTCTCATCTGTTCCTTCCTTCAACAGACACCTATGGAACATCTACCAAGCGCCAGGCACGGCTCTAGACACTCATTCTGGTGAAGGCACCGTTGTAGGGCCAGGGTACAGACCAGAATCCAAGAACTCGGGCGAACATCTGTGTTCTCAGGCACCTGACAACACAGGCTCTAGCCCTGAACTTTAAGAGCCAGGCGCTGAGAAGGCTATGGAGAATGAAGAAGAGGACAAGGGCAGAGGGAGGCGGAGGCACTGTCGACCTGTCTGTGGGGGATGGGAGGCTCAGCGCAGTGGGACAGAGGCAGCAGGGTGGGTGGGCTCACCCAGGAGGATCTGCAGGGCGTTGGTGTGCAGCTCCAGGGTCTCCGTCTGCTGCTCCACCACATCCATGGACTCGGCGTCCTGGCTGTAGAAGCTGTACACACAGGCATAGGCCAGCACCTAGAGGAGCCCCTAGTCAGCTCCTGGCCGGCCTTCTCATCCCCTTCATCCAGGCAAGTCAGGTGAGGGCAACTGAACCCACCAGACGCCCTTGGCACACCCCCACCCTCTTCCCTCACCCGCTACAACCTTCCGAGCCTGCTCTAGCCCCCGGCAGGCATCACTGAGGAATGTGAAAGATTTGGGCGAGGGCACCTCGTGGATGGCAGACACCCGGTTCCGCAAGTTCACAGCAAACTCCTGTGCCGGGGAAGGTAGATCAGCACGTGGAGCCCTAGCTCCCAGCACCCGGTCCAGTTGGGACCTTTGGCCCCTACCAGACATCTCCCACGGCTCCCCTGGCTCACCCGGGCCTGGTGGTGGAATGTACATCTCTCATTGTAGTCTTGAAACCGCTTCTCCTGGCGTGCTGCTTTGCTTACCTGGCGAGGACACGTGGGAGGGTTACAAGGTGCTTGGTTTGGACAGGATGGAGTTACTGACTAGGACAGCCACCATTCACGAGGCCCTTCTACACTTCAGATTATTTTCATTGACTCCTCATGCTGTGTGAGCAGATCATATTAATCCCTTGTACAGAGGCTGTCAAGGCTTGGAGGAGTAAACTGACTTGCCTGAAGCTGTGCCCTAGGCAGTGGAGCCAGGCTGACCCAGAGTCCTTGCTCTTCACTCTGTCTGGCGCCTCCCCAAAAGGCCCAGCATCCAGCCTTTCTATAGCCCCTTTGGTGTGAGAAGGCCTGCTCTGCGGCTGAAGGGCCCCCGTGAACCGGCTTCCCAGCACCTGTTGGCCTAGATGGCTCTGTCCTCCCCCTCAACAGCTACGAGGCTGCTCGGCACACAGGCCTCTGCTCTGGGCCTCGGGTCTCTGCCCTCCCTGGTGCCCAGCCCCTTACCATGGCAGAGCAGTTGTAGTAGTCTTTGTGATTTGGCTTCCAGGACTTGAGGCAGCGCCAGCAGAATCCATGGTTACATTTGGCACAGGTCATGCTATGGAGGAAGCAAGTGGGTCAGGGGACTCCTGCCTCTGGGCAGGGGCGTGCAAGGAATGCCAACAGCCTGGACACTCCACTGCTCATGCCCTGCCCTCCGTTCTCTCCCTCTGCTCTGATAGTCTCTTAATCACACCCAGCCCTACTGAATGCACCCTTGCTTTTGAATTCCCTCATACAGTGTAGACTGGAAAGCAGGGAAGCCACCAGTAGTTGAGGGACTTCCCCTGTTTGCCAAACTTTAGGAGAAGCCCTGTTACCCCTGCCTTCTGCCCAGCCTCCCTCCCTCTCCCCTGCCTTCTGACTCCACATAGGACCCCCTCCTTACTGCAGGCATCCCTCGTTCTTCTCGATGGGAGCCTGACAGCTGGGGCAGCGCTTGGAGATGAGCTTGGCCAGGTGCTTGCTCTGTGCCTCCATGCTCATGCCATCGTAGTAGCCACCGTCGTCAACCCACTGAGACATGTGGCTGCAGCTAGCAGGGTAGTGTGCCTGTGGCAAAGGGGGGTGGTGAGGACAGAGCTGAGCCCAACTGGGTGGCACTGCTGGGTGCATGGGAGACGGGGCGAAGACCCAGGTCCATTTGGAAGACTCCAGGAGGAGGACCAGATCTCACCTGGGTGGCAGAGGCTGAGGAAAGGACACGTTAGTCTGTGTATGTGTGGCAGGGAGGGGTGCTGAGCAGGGAAGGAGTATGAATCCTTGTTCAGGGTCATGGCACGGTAGACACCCACCTCAGGGAAGCTACAGCTGAAACAGGAGGCCCAGCCACACTTGGAGCAGGTGGTCCCGCAGCCCAGGCCCTGGCGGCACAGAATGCGGTCACAGCCCTGGGGGTTGGTGCACCAGGTCAGGTTAGAGCAGCTCTCCACGTAGCCTCGCAGGAGTGCCTTCTCATACTGTGGGGCCATAGGTGCCACGAGGTGAGGGCATGGCTCCCCGGGATGCCACACCTCCAGGCCTCCAGTACACAAAACTCAGCCCACTCCCTGGGCCTGCCCCTTTGGCTCTGCTCTGGAGCCCTCAGACAAGAAGAAGTACCTTGGAGATGACCTCTGGCGTGGAGACGATGGCACGAATGAAGGCTCCGGTGGGCTGGGCCGGGCAGTCGGCAATGGGGCAGGTGCAGTTCAGCACAAGGTTCTGCTCGATCCGAGTTGTCAGATACTCGTTCCAGCAAGACTAGGAGGGATGAAAGGAGGAGCTGCTCAGAGACAGCACAGAGGAGGTTGTCCTGGTAACCTAGCATCCCACCTCATCCCTCCCCTACAATGTGGAAGGCCAGAGACAAGCCTGATTCTAGATCAGCCTCAAAGGTGACCCCAATCTCTGGCTTCTGTGGGTTTTGCTGAGATTGGTTCAAATTACAGTTGTCTTTGAGAATGTGTGGGCTAGAGTATTCACCGAATTCTAATCACTGTTGGGATGGAAAAAGAGGGAATGGGTAAAGAATCAAGGAAAAGGAGGAGTCAAGTTTCAAGAAAGATATGGAAAGAGCAGGAAGGTCAGAGAGGAGGTCTAGGGGGGAATTGCCTTCCCCCGGGTACTAGCCTCTAGCACCGCGGCCCACATAGGTGTCTCCTCCTAGCTCCAGTGACTTTTCTCTAACACTCCATCCGGATGTTCCCATCTCCCCAAACTCGTGCCGTGCATAGATTTGGGCTCTTCCCCACAGACTTCCCACTGTACCCCCAGCCCTGATCAGTGGCAGCACCTTCCCCCAGTCACCAGTGTTGGAACCTTCACATCATTCAAATTCTTCTCTTGCTCCCACTTCACTCCCCCATCCTAAATCAGGCCATTGTCCCCTCACCCCTAAACCACTGGAAGAGCCTATCCTGGTAAATGGTCTTCCTCTCCCTGTTTCTCCCCATACTATTCGTGTGGTATATGCATGAACAGCAATCTGAGCCTCTCAAATACTCCATCAGCAGCCTCTGGCCTCACAATACCTAAGGCAGAGCTTTCCGCAATGATGGGTCTAAGCCCCAGCTACAGGGTAAATGTGAAGCACCTGACTGGACCATTTCCCTTTTTACACTGAAACAAACCCATACAAATTAGGAAGCTGAACACAAACTTCCTGCATTTCTGAAATAAAACAGAGAAAATATCTCCAAATTCTGACCCCACACTTGCAGGCACACAGGTGCCTCAGGGACACTCACTACCCTGTAGGACTCAATCCAGCATCTCAGTCTGGTGACCCCATCTGCTAAGAGCCCCCCTCCTCTTGTTACCATCGTCCAGCTTCAAGTGCCACCTGTCCGCCACCACTCCTGTTTGCCCCTGCTCACACTGGGGACCTTCTCCAACTGCTCCAAACCACGAGATCATCTTCCTCTGACTTCTCTTGCACTGCTGCTGTGCCATCAGCTACAGCTCCTACAGAGGTTCCTCCTTGACTGGAGCTTTTTCAATCAGTCTTGTTTCAGGCTCCCTGTCTCTACATCCCTACAGGCTCAGCGCCCTGGGCCTGCTTCTCTCTCCCTGGGCAATGTAAGCCAAGCCTCTGTCCACCTTGTTCCAAATCCAAAACTCTACTGTCTACCTGCCAGTTCCAAACCAAAAAAGAGCTAGAATGGCCAACAAGCAGCTCAAACTTCACACGGCCAACAGGTTGAAGATGATCCATTCCATCCACTCAGGTCAGAAGAAGCACAGGAATCATCCTCAGTTCTCTTGTCCGAAGCCTCTATGTCTAATCCACCAAACCTGCCAACTCTACTTCCAAATGTATCCCAGGCTGTCCACTCATCACCACTGCCTCTTGCCCAACTACTACCATCTCTTGCCTCTCTGTACAATAGTTTCTAAATGAGCATTACTGCTTCCACTCTTGCTCCATCCAAGCCTTTCTCCACACTGCAGCCAGTAATCTTTTAAAAAATGTAGGCCGGGCTTGGTGGCTCAGCCTGTAATCCCGCACTTTGGGAGGCTGAGGTGAGTGGATTGCCTGAGCCTGCGGATTCGAGACCCACCTGGGCAACTTGGTGAGACCTCATCTCTACAATAAAAAAAAAAAAAAAAATTAGCTGGGCGTGGTAGCGTGCACCTGTAGTTCCACCTACTTGGAAGGCTGAGGCAGAAGGAGCCCAGCAGGTCGAGGCTGCGGTGGCCAAGAGTGTGCCACTGCACTCCAGTCTGGGTGATAGAGAGAGACTCCAACTCAAAAAAAAAAATTGTAAATCGGATCATCACACTCCCCTGCTTAAAAACCACCATGGCTTCTCAAGATAAAATCCACTATCTGCCAGTTCAACCTGGTGCCCAGTCACCTCCCAGGCCTCCTCTCCCACCCTGGACTGTTCAGCCTCCAAGCTCATCTCCTCTGTGCGTGCTGTTCCCTGTCTACAACTCTCTCCCCCAGATAGTCACCTCCTCAGACAGGCCTTCCTTGACCTGCCCAGTCTAAAGTATAAGCCCCTATCCCCACTCTTAACTTCAGTCACTTCCTATAACCTTACCCAATTGTGTTTTCTTCCCTGCATTTATCACTAAAGTGTGGAGGGAGGGCCATATGGTGAGATTGCCAATGTTCAAATCCTGACCTTGGGCAAATTACTTCACCTTTGAGAGTCTCCATTCGTCATCTGTAAAATGGGGATCATAAAGATGCCTACCTCATAGAACTAGTATGAAAATTAAGTAAAATAATGTATGTATGTCAATCGCATAATGCCAGGTCCAGCGTGAACCCCCATAAATATTAGTTTCTAATTATTTTTAACTTTCTGGTCATTTCTTGCTTGGATTTTTTTCAGTCTCTCATAGAGCACCCAGTGATATGCACATAGTAGATCCATGAGAAATATTAGTTGAATGAAAAAAATGAAAGTGTAAAGGAAATAATTAAGAACCTGGGGAACACTGACCAAGCTGAGAAACAAATCAAGAACTCAACTCCACTTACGATAGCAGCCAAAAAACTAAAATACCTAGGAATAGATTTAACCAAGGAGGTGACAAATTTTTACAAGGAGAACTACAAACTCTGATGAAAGAAATTGCAGAGGACCCAAACAAATGGAGAAAAATCCCATGCTCGTGGATTGGAAAAATCAATATTATTGAAGTGACCCTATCACCCAAAGTAATCTAAAGATTCAATGCAATCCCTATCAAACTACCAATGTCATTTTTCACAGAATTAGAAAGAATAATCCTAAAATTCATATGGAACAAAAAAAGAGCTAGACTAACTAAAGAAATCCTAAGCAAAAAGAACAAAGCTGGAGGTATCACACTACCTGACTTCAAATTATACTACAAAGCTGCAATAACCAAAACAGCATAGTACTGGTAAAAAAGCAGATATATGGTCCAATGGAACAGAATAGAGAATCTAGAAATAAACCCAAATACCTACAACCAACTGATCTTTGAAAAAGCAAACAAAAACATACACTGGGAAAAGGAAACCCTATTCAACAAATGGTACTGGGAAAATTGGATAGCTACATGCAGGAAAATAAAACTTGATCCCTATCTCTCCTCATATAAAAAATTAAGATGGATTAAAGACTCAAATGTCAGACCTGAAACCACAAAAATCCTAGAATACCTAGGGAAAACTCTTATGGACATCAAGAAGGCAAAGAATTTATGGCTAAAACCCCAAAAGCAAATGCAACTAAAACAAAAATAAATAAATGGGATTTAATTAAACTAAAGGTTTCTGGGCCAAGCTCAGTGGCTCAGCCTGTAATCCCAGCACTTTGGGAGGCCAAGGCGAGTGGACTGCCTGAGCCTGCAGGTTCAAGACCAACCCAGACAGCTTGGCAAGACCTTGTCTCTGTAATAAATAAAAAAAATTAGCCGGTGTGGTAGCACACACCTGTCATTTCAGCTCTTGGAAGGCTGAGGCAGAAGGATCACTGGAGCCCAGCAGGCTGACCCTGGGGTGGCTGTGAGTGTGCCACTGCACCCCAGCCTGAGTGACAGAGTGAGACTCCAACTCAAAAAAAAAGCATCCGCACAGCAAAATAAATAATTAACAGAGTAAACAGGCAACCTACAGAATGGGAGAAGACATTCGCAAGCTCTACATCTGGCAAAGGTCTAATATCTAGAATCTACAAAGAACTCAAACAAATCAGCAAGAAAAAAGCAAGTAACCCCCATTAAAAAGTGGGCAAACAACATGAACAGACATCTCTCAAAAGAAGATATGCAAATGACCAGCAAACATGAAAAAACGTTCAATATCACTCATAATCAGGGAAATGTAAATTAAATCCACAGTGAGATATTATCTTACACCAGTCAAAATGGCCATTATTAAAAAATCAAAAAACAATAGATGCTTGACATGGATGTGGAGAAAAGGGAACTGTTGGCGGGAGTGTAAATTAGTACAACTTCTATGGAAAGCGGTACAGAAATTACTCAAAGAACTAAAAGTAAATCTACCATTTGATCCAGCAATCCTACTACTAGCTATCTACCCTAAGGAACAGTGGTCATTATATATAAATTTTTTTAAAAACCCTGCACCCACATGTTCATCACAGCTCAAGTCACAATTGCAAAGATGTGGAATCAACTTAAACACCCATCAACCGATCAGTGGATAATGAAAGGGTGGTATATATATATATACCATGGAATACTATACAGCCATTAAAAGAATGAAATCATATCCTTTGCAGCAACATGGATGGAACTGGAAATCATCATCCTAAGTAAACTGACTCAGAAACAGTAACCAAATACTGCATGTTCTCACTCCTACTTAGGAGCTAAACAGTCACAAAGATGGAAATAATAGACACTGGGGATACCAGTAAGGGAGGAGGGAGGAGGACTAAGTTTCAGAAACCACCTAGGGGCATAATGTTCACTACCTGGGCAATGGGGCACCTGAAATTCAACCCCACCACTACACAGTATGTCTACGTAATGAACATGCACACATACCCCCAAATCTAAAATCTTAAAAAAAATTTTTTTTTAATCAGAAAAGAAAGAAAAAGAACCTGGGAAAAAGGGAACATAAGCAACTATGTGAGATGAGTAACTAGAACAAAAGGGAAGCAGAAAAAGAAAATACAATACACACACACACACACACACACACACACACACACACAGGCAAATGTATGTGTCCCCGATCACCCACCACTGGGAGATACTCTTGGGAAAGACAGCTAGACTTGCTGGCAACAAGGAGCACTCCTTCTGCCAGGCTGATGTGTCTGGACTTGCACCAGTTCTAAAGAGTTGTGAGGCAGGGTATACCAGACTCAGTACTCTGGGTTCGCTACGCCTCAGAACCCTGCCCACCTTTGAAGACAACTCACTCCCCATCTATAACCATCTCTGTGTCCGTTGTACAGAAGCAAGCCTAACTTCCCACAATGCCCTTCTCCTTTTGTGCTAGTTTCTGGTCTATACCATTTCTTATTTTTGAATTAAATATATGATAAAAGAAGTGATGGTGCTCTGACAGGAGAGCACTTGAACAGTGACAGGAAATCCTAAGTTATAGTTATCACCAACTGAGTAACACTTTCTCACAAAGTGCTTTGGCATAGTTTTTAAAAATATATATAAATCAGTTCTCAAACTTGGCTGGTAATTGGAATCACCTGAGAGCTTTGAAAACTCCAGATGCCTGGACTTCACCTCCAGAGATTCTGATTTAATTAGTCTGGGGTACAGTCTGAGGATTAGGACTTATACAACTCCCAGTGATTATAATATGACACACAGTTTGAGAACCACTGATATATATCTTGAATCCTAACAACCACCCTTCAGAGTATTGAGGCAGGTGGTACCACTTCTAGATGACCAACTAGTTTAACATGGACTAAGAGTCTCATCCAACGTTGCCCAGGTAGGAAAGGGCAATGCCAGGAGCTCCCAAGGAATTACATGAGGCTAGAAAACCAGGAGCAGGAGGGAAGCTGGTGGGGCCTCACCTTACAGCAGTAGTGCATGCAGCAGAGAGACGGCAAATCGACGTTGGGCCCCAGGGGGCTGACACAGACAGGGCAATGGTCAGGGCGTGTGGGTGCAGTCTGGGCCTGGGGTACACAGAGCCCAGCTGCCAGAAGCAGTGGCTCAGGGTCATCACTGTAGCTCTGCAGCAGCTGTTCGGTGCCCCAGTGGGAATGAGCCAAAAGGTGTTGAGCCACATCTGGCTCTAAGTTCAGCGTCTCCTGCACCTGCCGCACCGTCTGCTCCATCAACCCTTCTACCTCCTGTGGGCTCATGGTGCGGCCTGCAGGCAACTGGAGAGATGCCAGGGCAGCCACAGCTTCTGGGCTTCAGTGAGGGGAGAAGAGACAGCAGTCAGTATGCCTGCCTTGCTGACTCAACCTACTAGCTAAGTCTCCCCCAGCAACCCCCCACACTTGTACATCCTAACTCACACCTGCCTGACCAGCCTAGGGAGAACCACCCAAAGCAGCTGTTGAACACAGTCCTCCACAAAAAGCATTTGTAAAAGTAGGAGATGGGGCTGACTGTAGCATTGATTGGAGACACCACAGGTGTCTACAGGTCAGGGTATTAAGTGGCCTAGAGTGGTTGGAGCAGTCCCACCCCAAATACTAGCAGCACCTCTGGTGAGAAATGGTAGTCTACATCCTCAGTGCTCAAGCCTGCAGCACAAGAATCACAGAAATCTCTACTGAATCAGAATCTACATCTCAACACACTCTCCAGGTGATGTGTATGCATGCTGAGGTTTGAGAAAGAGTACTCTAGAGAACTCACTTTACACATGATGCAAATACCCTTGAAAGCAGTGCCTTCACAAATTCTGGTGAACTGGATCTGATAATAAAAGCTTTAGGGGTGGCCGGGTTCGGTGGTCCAGCCTGTAATCTCGTGCTTTGGGAGGCCGAGGTGAGTGAATTGCCTGAGCCCGCGGGTTTGAGACCTGCCTGGGCAACTTGGTGAGACCTCATCTCTATAATAAATCAAAAAAATCAGCTGGGTGTGGTAGCGTGCGCCTGTAGTTCCAGCTACTTGGAAGGCTGAGGCGGAAGGATCATCGGAGACCAGCAGGTCGAGGC
>NW_007252943.1:170096-172488 GCF_000164805.1 Carlito syrichta
TGTACCACTGCACTCTAGCCTGGGCAACAGAGTGAGATTCCATCTCAAAAAAAAAAAAAAAAGCTTTAGGGGTGCCAGCTGATTATGAAAACTCTATGACAAATTCTTCTGTAGAACAAACTTCTTGAAAGTTGGTATACTTCACTGAGCAGAGTGCATAGTTATCAGTACTTAATACATATTTGCAGAATATTTCATATTGGCTTAGAATTACAGGGATCCATAAGGAAGGCTGAGTCCCTTGCCTAAGAGCTGGCCCTAGGAGGATGGAGACTGTGAGAGCTCCGATTGGCAAAGTCCTTGATTGGCAAGAAAGAGGGGGTGAGGGCTAGCAAAGTGGGGGAAAGCAAGGATAGGGAAAAGAGATTAGACAAAGAAAGGAAGTGTTTTTCCACAAGGTATCCGGGCTTTGGAACTACAACTCCTCCCACCTCACTGTTAGAGGTCAGGGGTGGAATGGCTACCTAGGCTTGGATGTCTTGGTGCTCTGGTTGCCACAGAAAGGGACGTCTGCTTGACCCCGGCAGGGACCCATGGGCTCTGGAGTGGCATACATCAGGATCTGGGGCCGGTCATCATGCCGTTTCACGTAGCCCTGGCCCAGGAGGTGCAGGATACAAGAGAGGACATCGGTGCTGGTACAAGTCACACCCCCGGCAACAGTGTGGCCCAGACTTCCAGGTGGATTTGGACCCTTCTGCCAGGCCTCCAGCACCTGGATGGGAGGAAAGAAGAAAGCATATCACTCTTACCTAGAGGAGCCAGCCTGTCTGGGTTCAAAGCCTGGTTCTGCCACGTACTAGCTAATGTAACTTGTGAAAGTTTGTAGAATTAGCTACTAACTTTCTCACATCTCACTTTTCTTACCTGTCAAATGGGATAAAATAACATTTATAGGATTGTTGTAAGGATTAAATGATGTAATCATGAAACTCTTAGAACAGGGCCCGCCACATGATAAACACTTACATTTATCTCTACCTTCTGTCTAACTGCTCTGACAGGAACAGAAAACTCAGATGGAAATGTCACCTTATAGAGGTTTCACACTGAGGGTATTTACCTTCTCCCCCAATCCCAAGCATGACTCCCTCCCTTCCCTAATTTCATAGTCCCCTCTCTGCCTACCAGACAAACCAGCTGATCAATGTGGAGGCCCTTTTCCCCATGGGCTTTGAGAATGCGAACAAGAAGACAGCTCAAAAGGTTCCTCTTCTGTTCCAGGGTTCGGCCCTCATCCTTCTCTATATTCAGGTACGTCTGGGGAGGTATCAGCCACAGGGCCTCCCCACTGGGCTGGGGCCCAGGCTCATGAAGCCGCAGCACACCTGGAACCCACTCCCAGTCAGGTACCCGAGGAGGGCGAAGGACAGGTGAATGCGGACTGGGAGGACTGCATTTTCACTCCCAACTATATCTCCCACCCTGTGGCTCCCCCCTCCCACCCCCACCCCATGGCTTCCCCCTCCCACCCCCACCCTAGCAGCAGAGGCTCAGCCTGGTTCCCAATAGCCTACCCCTGTGTGGGAAGTCCTGACCCTCATGCAGGGTCAAAGGGCCATTCTCAGAGGTGAGGGGCATGAGTGCCTGGAGCAGTAGCTCTGGTGAGAGGTCAGAATTCTTCAGCAAGGTCTCTACTGACACCTCCTGGTGAGGAGAAACAGGCCCAGTCAGGAGTTAAAGTTAAGAAAACAGAGGGGAGGGATGGAGGGAGGAACAGAGTTCAGGAGAACAGTGACAGGGCGAAAGAGAAGACAGAGAGAGGCTAAGGAGCTGAGGCACCTCTGTCTGATTGAAATTCAACAGCAGCCACATCTGTAAGGTGGACACATGCAGAGTCTGGTCTCCAAACTGCAGCTCAGCACGGCCCAGCCATGTCCACTGTAGCCGCCGATGTGGTCCTACATCCAGAACTGGATGGTTCTGACCTAGGAAAGTGCCAAAGAGAAGGGTAAAGACAAAAAGCGGGGGAAAAGAGGGGATCAAGGGCTGAGGTATCCAGCTTTGCTCCTGCTAGTCCCTGCAGGGAGGAGGGTCCCAGCATTTCCATGCCAAGCTTCCAGATCTCAGCCATCTCTGTGCCTGCCTCCCTGGTGAGCACAGGTATCTAGAAGCCCATCTGTGCCTAGCCCTGGGCCGGACAGGTTCCATGAAAGAAACACCAGAGAAAGGAAACCTGCATTCTACCCTCAAAGAGCTCACAGTTCTAAAGACCCACTAGGCTTGATCTCTTCTTCCTCCTGTCTCTCAACTTAGGCAAGATGAGCCTGGGACATTTGTTCATACTATAAAACAAGAAAGCAGTCAAAGGGAGAGAGTATTATTATTATTATTATTTTCTTTTTTTTGAGTTGGAGTCTCACTCTGTCGCCCAGACTGGAGTGCAGTGGCT
>NW_007252943.1:172541-179151 GCF_000164805.1 Carlito syrichta
TATTGTAGAGATGACGTCTCGCCAAGTTGCCCAGGCGTGTCTCGAACCCGCGGGCTCAGGCAATCCACTCACCTCAGCCTCCTAAAGGCGCGGGATTATGGGAGAGAGTAATAAAATAGATCACGAGCCAACCTGAGAGATGCTCTCTGGTCAATGATGGGACAATTTTAGCATACAAAAAATAAAATACCTGTAATGTGTGATGGAAACACACAAAATATTTTTAAAATCTGTGAGTTCATAATGATATATTTTTTAAATGCCTCATTGTTCATATTTAGAGGATATTAGGGAATCAACAACTACTTGATTTTTAAAGTAGTTAAAAATAATGGAAAGAAGAAAGAATCAAGCCTTTCCTGTATAAAATGTACTTCAAATAGTGAGAGGAAGTTTCTCTTTATAAGGAAAGCATTCCAGCAGCTAATACATGAAGAAGGAAAGGACAAACAAGAATATTACTATTGCATAACCCTTAATGAAATGACAGCGAATGACTTAATATGAGTGACTGCCTAGTGAAAAGCTGATGGAAAATTACATATAACATATAGATGAGATTGACAACCCTGAAATCCATTGATCTATCTTAACATCACAAAGAAAGACAGCTAGTTAGAACCTACCTCCTGGTGGAAGGACACATAACATCCATGAAGCATTCTCACCCAAGAAATCAAACTCAAATCTGAATAAGCCTCTACATCTAATTTATCAGTTTTCAGGAAATAACACAGAGGAACATGCTTGAAGACACCAAGTGGATACAATAAGCATAATCCAGCCTGTGGACAACTGTTTGGCAAATAATCTAGTTTCCTTCATATATAATTACAAAGAGGAAAAAAGGACAAATGGGAACCTATAGATTAAGGGAGACAGAAGAGATGACCAAATGCAATGTGTAGGCCTTGTTTGGATCCTCACTAAACAAAATAACTAGCCAAGAAAACTCAAAAGACAATCAGGGAAATATGAACACTGACTGTATACTTAGTATTTGAATTATTAATTTTTTTTTAGAGTGAAAGCAGGATTCATTGAGAGGACAGAAAACCTCCCACAGTGGGAGGGGACCTGAGGGGGTTGCCCCATTAATCTTTTTTCTAAAGAGAGTCCTTATCTTTTAGATTTGGGGGTAGGGAAGAACAGGTGGGGGTATAGATTGAAACAAGATTGGCCATGATGTGATATATATGTTGGAGTTTAGTCTGTCTACACTTGTATATGTTTGAAATTTACCATAACCAAAGGATTTTTTTTTTTTTTTTGAGTTGGAGTTTCACTCTGTTGCCCAGACTGGAGTGCAGTGGCACGCTCCCGGCCGCTGCAGCCTCGACCTGCTGGGCTCTGGCGATCCTTCTGCCTCAGTCTTCCAAGTAGCCGGAACTACAGGCGCATGCTACCACGCCCTGCTAATTTTTTGATTTATCGTAGAGATGAGGTCTCGCCAAGTTGCCCAGGTGGGTCTCAAACCTGCAGGCTCAGGCAATCCACTTGCCTTGGCCTCCCAAAGTGCTGGGATTACAGGCTGAGCCACCGAGCCCAGCCAAACAGAAACTTTTATTTTTTTATTTTTATTTTTTTGAGTTGGAGTCTCACTCTGTCGCCCAGATTGGAGTGCAGTGGCACACTTCCGGCCACTGCAGCCTCGACCTGCTGGGCTCAGACAATCCTTTCACCTCAGCCTTCCAAGTAGCTGGAACTACAGGCACGTGCTACCACGCCCGGCTAATTTTTTGATTTATTGTAGAGATGAGGTCTCGCCAAGTTGCCCAGGTGGGTCTCGAACCTGCAGGCTCAGACAATCCACTCACCTCAGCTTCCCAAAGCGCAGGATTACAGGCTGAGCCACCGAGCCCGGCTTAGGATTTTTTAAAATGAGGGTAAAATAACCCATTCTCAGACAAATAAAAAATTACAAGTTTTCCACTAGTACTTCTAATAGAAGAAAAGAAGAAAACAACTCAGAAGGATCAAGATGCAAAAGGAATGGTGACTGAAGCAACTGGTAGGATAGCAAATGTAAGCATCCACTGAATAAAGCAATTATAATAATGTCAAAGCTGGAAGGTAAAAGAAATAATTCTAAAATACTGACCAATAGTAATAAGTAAGATGGGAGTTAGAAATGGAGTTACGATTTTCTAAGGTGTTTTTATTGTTCAGAAAGGCAGAAAGTGGTATTAACAAATCAAGCATTCAGGTTAAAAATATAAGGATAATCAAGTATAGAAATAAAATGCAGCTGGGCATGGTGGCTCACGCCTGTAATCCCAGCACTTAGGGAGGCAGAGGTGAGAGGATTGCCTGAGTCCACGGGTTTGAGACCAGCCTGAGCAACTTGCAAGACCTCGTCTCTACAACAATTTAAAAAATTAGCTGGGTGTGGTGGTGTGTGCCTGTGGTTCCAGCCACTTGGAAGGCTGAGGTCAAAGAATCACTTGAGCCCAGCAGGTCGTGGCTGCGGTGGCCATGAGCATGCCCACTGCTCTCCAACCTGGGCGACAGAGTGAGATTCCTACTCAAAAAAAAAAAAAAAAGAAAGAAAAGAAAATGCATAACTTCTAAAACTGACAGAGATAAAAGAGGAATTCTTTTTAAAAAACCAACCAATCCAAAAGAAGGAAAAAAAGCACAATTAACTCAGGGTAGAATAAAATGTATAAAGGTTCAATTTATTATTCTTCTTTAAACATAAGGTAAACAAAAACATAAAATAAGTATAAATAAAAGTCAAATATGTAAGTATTCTTAATAAATAGGCTAAAATTGAAAACTCTAAAAAAGAGACTGTTGGGTTGAATAGGAAACAAATTCTAAGTATTTATAAGGCACATGCCTAAAATATCAAAGGTATGCCAAAAGTTAAAAGTAAAATAATACTGGGGGGGGATTCTAACGAGAGTAAAATATTGGCATGGTTTTACAGTATATCCTCCCCACATATTGTTTATTAATAGTAACAAGGGAAAAAAACATTAGCTACACAGTGGAGAAATCAAACCACCTCTTGACCAAGCTGTAAAAATTAACATCACAAAGAAGCAGCAAATGAAAATCATACACTTTGGATGTAATACCTTGAGAAATACATGTCACTTACTTAGCATGCTGCATGAGAATGCATCACCTGACTCTAATCATGAGGAAATATGATACAAACTTAAAATGAGGAAATATTTGAAAAATTTAAAAGGACGGTATTTTCCAAAAAATGCCAATGTCATAAAGACAAAGACTGAGGAGTGTTCTAGATTAAAGGAGACTAAAGAGACATGCCAACTAAATATAACAGGTGATCCTAGACTGGATCCTGTGCTGGACAAGAAACAAAGTCACAGAAGACATTATGGGCCAATTGACCAAACTAGAACATGGAAAGTAGATTAAGGTACTGTACCAATGTTACATTTTTGAAACTGATAAACGAACTGTGGTTATATAAGAGGATATCTTTTTTTTTTGAGACAGGGTCTCACTTTGTTGCCCAGGCTGGAGTGCAGTGGCACAATCATAGCTCATTGCAGCCTCAAATTCCTGATCTCAACCAATCCTGCCTCCTGAGGAGCAGTGACCACAGGCGTGAGCCACCATGCCTCGCTGATTTTTTTAAAAATTTTGTAGTTACAAGGTCTTGCTATGTTGCCCAGGCTGGTCTTGAACTTCTGGCCTCAAGCGATCCTCTAGCCTTGGCCTCCCAAAGTGCTAGGATTACAGGCATAAGTCACCACACCTGACTGAAAATATCTTTATTCTTAAGAAATATGTACTAAAGTATTAAGGGGAAAAGGGACAGTATATACGCAATTTAGTTTATTCTCAATGACTTAGAAAAAGAAACTGTCTCTCTCTCTCTATATATATATATACACACACATATATACACATGTATCCATATGTAAAGCGCAAATGATAATAGCAAATGTTAACACAAGGTAAACTTAGATAAAAGATATGCAGGTATTCTTTATATTATTATTGTGATTTTTTTATACATTTGAAATTATTTCCAAATGATAAATTTTGGCAGGGCACATGTGTATGATCCCAGCACTCTGGGAGGCCAAGGCAGGAGAATTGCTTGAGGCCAGGAGTTCAAGACCAAGACTAGCCTGGACAACATAGCAAGACCTTGTCTCTGCAAAAAAAAATTTTTTTTAAATGGCCAGCAGTGATGGTGCACGTCTGTAGTCCCAGCTACTCGGTGAGGCTGAGGCGGAAGAATCACCTGAGCCCAGGAGGTTGAGGCTGCAGTGAGCTGTTATCATGGCATTGCACTCCAGCCTGGGCAACAAACTAAGATCCCAACTCAAAAAAAATATATATATACATAAATATATTTAAAATGTTTAAAGTAAAAGCATAACTAAATACTTTAAACGATTAAAATGGCAAATGTTATGTTAGATGTATTTTATTACAATAAAGAGACCTAAATGATTGAGAACGTTTAGCTGGGCATGGTGGCTCATGCCAGCACTTTGGGAGGTGGAGACAATAGAATTGCCTGAATCCAGGGGTTTGAGACCAGCCTGGGCAACTTGGTGAGACTTCCAGAAAAAGCTTTATTAGAAAGAAAGTTCAAGCCGGCTTGGTGGCTCAGCCTGTAATCCCGCATCTTTGGGAGGCTGAGGGGAGTAGATTGCCTGAGCCCGCGGGTTTGAGACCTGCCTGGGCAGCGAGACCTCATCTCTACAATAAATCAAAAAATCAGCCGGGCGTGGTAGCGCTTGCCTGTAATTCCGGCTACTTAGAAGGCTGAGGCGGAAGGATAGCTGGAGCCCAGCAGGCGAGGCTGTGGTGGCCAGGAGCGGCCACTGCACTCCAGTCTGGGCGACAGAGTGAGACTCCAACTCAAAAAAAAAAAGAAAGAAAGTTCAGGCCAGGCATGGTGGCTCATGCCTATAATCCCAGCACTTTGGGAGGCTGAGGTGAGAGGACTGCCTGAATCCATGGGTTCGAGACCAGCCTGGGCAACTTGGCGAGACCTCATCTCTATAAAAAATCAAAAAACTAGCCGAGCATAGTGGCATGCACCTGTAGTTCCAGCTAGTTAGAAGGCTGAGGCAGAAGGATTGCCTGAGCCCAGTAGGTCGAGGCTGCAGTGGCTGTGAGCATGCAACTGCACTCCAGCCTGGGCAACAGAATGAGATCCAACTCAAAAAAAAGAGTAAGTTCACTTCATAATAAAGTTTAATTTACCATGAAGTTTGTAAGCCTGCATAGTCCATTATAGTTGCCACTAGTCACATGTAATTTAAATTGATTACATTTAAACTGGTTAAAATTAAATATTCAGTCCTCAGTTGCATTAGCCACATTCCAAGTGCTTAACAGCCAAGAATGGTTATCATATTAAACAGTGCAGAAAATAACTTGTTCCATCATTGCAAATAGTTCTACTGGATGGCACTGTTAAATGATTTTAAATTTGTATTTAACAATGTAGCCAAAAAATATATATCAAGTAAAACTGACATGTTAGCAGTTTTTAAAAATTCATTGTCATAATGGTAGATTTTAGCATACTTCTCTCAGTAGGTAAGGTAGACAAAAATTAGAAAGTTTACAAAAGATGCAAACAATACAATTAACAAGATCAGTTTAGTGAAATATGTAGAATCCTGTATCCAATGGCTGAAGAATATACATTGTTCTCAATCATACATGAAACCCATAAAACCTGACCATCTACTAGGCCATAAAGGAAGACTCAATAAATTACAAAGATTGAGAATCACAAAAGCCATGTTCTTTGGTCACAGGGGAATTAAGGTAGAAATTTAAAACAAAATAAAAAAAAAAACTATACAAATAATAATTTGTTTAGGCCTGGTATTGGTATAAGAACAGGCATACAGACCAATGGAACAGGATAGAGATTCTGGAAGCAAAGCCTCAATTTCTCAACCAACTCATCTTTGACAAAGTCTCCAACAACAACCACTGGGGAGAGAAGAACCTATTCAGTAAATGGTGCTGGGAAAACTGGCTGATCACATGCAGAAGATTGAAACAGGATCCCTACCTATCATCATACACAAAAACTAACTCTAAATGGATCAGACCTAAATGTAAAACCTCAAACTATAAGAATCTTAGAAAATGCAGGAGACACGCTTATGGAAATTGGAACTGGCAACCAATTCCTGATCAAAACCCCAAGAGCCCAAACCATAATAGATAAGACAGACGAGTAAGTCTGTCAGTACTGTAAGAAAAGAATTGGCAGTAGTGGGAAACTGCCAGGGGAGGGGGGTGGGATTGGCAGTTGAGGGAAACTGCCAGGGGAGGGAGGGGCATACCTCAACAACAAGGGTACCTGCATAATGAACATTTGTATACCTCATCAAACTGACAAACTTCTGCAAAGCGAAAGAAACCATCAAGAGAGCAGGGAGACAGCCCAAAGAATGGGAAAAAATATTTGCCAACTGTGTATCTGACAAAGGCCTACCATCTAAGATCTACAAGGAACTCAAACGTGCTGAAAGGAAAAAAGCCAACAGGCCCATTAAAAAATGGGCAAAAAGCCGGGCTCAGTGGCTCAGCCTGTAATCCTGCGCCTTTGGGAGGCTGAGGTGAGTGAATTGCCTGAGCCCACGGG
>NW_007252943.1:179296-180063 GCF_000164805.1 Carlito syrichta
GCAGCCACTGCACTCCAGTCTGGGTGACAGAGTGAGACTCTAACTCAAAAAAAAAAAAGTGGGCAAAAGATATGAATAAACATTTCTCAAAAGAAGATATACAGGCAGCCAACAGACACATGAAAAAGTGCTTAGCCTCACTAATCATCAGAGAAATGCAAATCAAAACCACATTGAGATACCACCTAACCCAGGTAAGAATGGCCACCAATAAAACAAACAAAAACAGATGCTGATGAGGATGCGGAGAAAAAGGAATGCTTCTACACTGCTGGTGGGAATGTAAACTAGAGCAACGTCTTTGGAAGACAGTGTGGCGATTTCTGAAAGAACTAGAAACTGACCTTCCATATGACCAGCAACCCCCCTATTGGGAATATTTCCAGAGGAACTCAAGTCATTCTACCATAAAGATACCTGCACACGCATGTTTTTTGCAGCTCTATTCACAGTAACAAAAGCATGGAACCAACCAAACTGTCCATTGAAGCTGAACTTGATTAAAAAAATGAGGCACATACATACAATGGAATATTATGCAGCCATAAAGGACAAACATATGAATTTTGCAGCAACTTGGATGGATTTAGAGTCTACCATACTCAGTGATCTACCACAGAAACAAGAACAGAGTACTATATGTTCTGACTCATAAGTGAATCTTGAACAATTATCATAATACTATAAGAAAGGGATTGGGAGTAGTGGGAAACTGTCAGGGGAAGGGGGGTGGGATTGGCAGTTGAGGGAAACTGCCAGGGGAGGGA
>NW_007252943.1:180313-186217 GCF_000164805.1 Carlito syrichta
AGTTCCAGCTACTTGGAAGGCTGAGGCAGAAGGATCGCCGGAGCCCAGCAAGTCGAGGCCACTGCACTCCAATCTGGGTGACAGAGTGAGACTCCGACTAAATAAAATAAATAAATAAATAAATAATAAAAAATAAATGCGCACATTGAGAGGTGGCAGGGGAAGTATATTAACTAATAGCATTATTGGTCTTACTTTCTCTTTATTATCTTTTGCATTTTGCAATAAACACGTGATACTACTACAGTCATTTAAACTACAATAATGGCATCATTGTAAAATAATAATAATAATTTGTTTAGAAACTAAGAAATATACTTCCAGGTGCAACCACTACGGGTCTCCTCCCACTGTGGGAGGTTTTCTGTCCTCTCAATAAATCCTGCTTTCTCAAAAAAAAGAAATATACTTCCAAAACACTAAATAACCAAAGAAGAAATAATAATGGAAATTAGAAAATTCTTAGAAGAATTATAAAAATATTACATAATAAAAACTCATAAAACATCCAAAATGTCCATCAACAGCAGAAAGGATAAATATATTCATACAAAGGAATATGACTCAGTAATACAAAAAAAAAAAAAGAGAGACAACTGACAACCTGGATAACTCCTACAGACATTATGTTGCATGAAATAAATCATACACAGCAGAATACTCTATGATCCCACCTATATGATATTCAAATACAGGCAAAACTCTATAGTGACAGAGGGAAGAAAAATAGTTTCTCTTGGAAGAAGAAACTGATTGGAAAGGGGACATGAAGGAAGACTTCTAGGGTGCTGGAAATGTTCTGTATCTTGATCTGGGGGGGCATGGGTACATGGTGTATGTGGGTATAATTCATTAAGCCTTGTAATTAAATTTGTGCACTTTACTAAATACTAGTTATAGCCAGTTTTTAAAATGTCTTTTAAAAATGGTATAGAATTCAGCTAAAGAAATACTGAAAGGGAAATGAATGGCCTTAAATACTTTTATTTGGAAAGAAGTCTGAAATGACTAAAAATTAAGCATCCAACTTGAAGTTAGAAAAACAGAAAAAATTCATAGAAAGTTGAAGGAACTGATGAGAGCAGAAATTAATGAAACTACAACTCATACTTCACCCTTCCCTAGGACTGTTCTATTTTTCTTCCTATCTACACACTCTTGTCTAAAGGTCCTCTCTCTTCCTCTCTTGCCACCCCAAATTTCACCCCAATTTCCCATTTCCTCTCCCTAGCTTCTCACTCTGGTTGTAGAAACTTGAGAAATGGTCAAGAGCATCACAGAATTCTGTGGGAAGGCACTTTCTGGGATGGTACAGGTAGCAGAGTGGGGAGACCGGCCAGCAGCGAGGTGACAGGACCAGTATAGAGACTGTTGGACTTGGATCGTCGATAAATAGTTCTTTCTCAGTCTCTTCTTCCTCCTGAGGGATAGAAGGATTTCAGGGCTCTTGGGCTCCCTTCTTTGCTCTAGTCTTCCCTTACACTCCTTTTCTCCCACTCTTGCCCCTTGCTCTTACCTCCTCTTCCTCCAGTCCCTTTTCCTCCTCATCCCCCTGCTCCAAGAACAACTTGTCGAGCTGCTGAAGCTGGAAGAGGTGGAACTGGCGCTGCAGTTCCTCAGAGGCATTCAAGCTCTGCAACATCAGCTGAGGAAGGCGGTTGGGAAAGCAGAGGCCAATCTGCTCTAGTACAGCCCCCTCGAGCCAGCTTGAGCCCAAGCTCAGGAGACGGTCTGCCATGTAGTGCCTGCAGCACACACAGCCCAGGCGGAGTATCAATGTGGGTGATAGCATGGCCCAGGCTCCCCCTCCAGAATACAGCCCCCTCTGTTGCAGCCTGCCTGAGTCACAGGCCTACCTCATCTGTGCTTTCCAACAGTGCACAAACATCTCCAGATCTTAATTTCTCCTCTCCACTGCCTCTTCCCTCATCTCCTCTCTAAGACTCAAATCTTCCTCCTCTCTAGACTCAAGGATTCCCATCCCCTACCTCTCCAGACCGTCACTCACTGGTAGAAGTGTTCAAAAGTTGTGGCTAGCTCCAGACCAGAAAGGACCATGATGGGTTCCAGGTGCTGCTGAAGCCGCCCCAGCATTTCCACTCCAGGGGCTCTACCCATCAGGCCACCCTGGATCTGCTGGTCAATGTGCCTGGCAAACTGCTCACTCACCTAGGGACAATGGAAAGGGCACAGGCAAACCATGAACGAGGGTGTGGAGTAGGAAACTGGGAGTGAAAGGAGGTAAAAGAGCAGAGCAGAAAGAGATGACCATGGAACACGACCTTACAGCCCTGTGGACTGGGAGGCCAGCAGTACTCACATGAGCAGCGGTGAGGAAGGACGGCTGCAGCAAAGCGCCAGAAAAGCCACTTCGCAGAGCCAGTGTGAAGGCTGCCCGTGGCCCAAACAGCTCTGAGCCTGCTCTCTCCAAGTGCTCGTAGAGTTTACAGTAACGAGGCACAAAGTCTGGGGCCCTCCAGGTTGCAGCCAGGAATCGGCTGACCTGAGGAAAAAGGCGAGACTTGACATAAAAGGAGCAGCCCCTCCCTCCCCAGACTTCAGCTGGCTTCTGCCCACCTGCTCTTGCACCACACTCTGCCAGCACTGGGTTATGTTCCTCAGACTGCTAGGTGGAAGAACTGGTGAAGGTGCCAGGCTCCGATCCCGACCCTTACTGTTCTTGCTGACTGTGGAAACAAAGGAAGGGGTTTCAATTCAGTCTCTGGGTGAGCCCACAGACCTTGGTTGCTAATCCCTCAGAAAGGCCAGGAGGGCCCAGAAGCCTGGAAAAGCCCATGGCAAAGCGGTAAGAAGAATAAAATCCAGGGAGGAGGAAGGAGCCAGTTACCACCACTGACTACCCAGAATCTCAACTCAATTGGCCACAGCAGGGACTTACAGGGCTGAGTGAATGCCTCAGGAGAAGGCCCAGGAGGAGGCTCCACATGAACCAGCAAGTGGCAAAGGTGACGAACTCGAGAAGCAAAGGATGCTGTACGACTCTGAGAGTTCCAAGAGTGCCCTCTCTGTTCTAAGTACTGACCCAGCAGCCATCCCAGGGCACTCACACCTTCTGCATCTGAAAGAAGACAGGTCTTCATGGGATATGGTAGAGCAGATAGCCCAGGGAGACGGAAGGAGGAGCAGTTGTACAAAAAGGTTTTGGAGGCAGCAGGGCCCCAGTCCTCCCCTCCCCAAGGTTTGCTTCAGCTGGAGTCTGGAGATATGGTGCAGGTGGGGGTGGGTGAGGAAGCTTCAGATATGAGAGCCTCAGGGAGAAGTCCCTGGGGCAGGAAGGAGAGAAAAACCCTAGGTTACAGGCCTTCAGGGGTAAAGGCAGAAACCAAGAGAACCAGGAGCACTAACTCAGGGGGTTCCTGGAAATAATTACAAGGAGCTGGTCATGGGGACCAGGTGTCAAGACGGTTACCAGGGGAGGTGATGTTCTGCACCAGGGGGTTGACCAGGGCCTCCCAGCAGGTCTTGCCCAGAGCTTGGGCGGCCTCATCGTCAGGGAGGAAGCGATCAGCAAAATTCTGCTCGTGACGCAAAACTCTGTTCAATCTGGGAACAAATAATGTATGGTTGAGGGTTTAAAGACACAGACTTCCCTGGAACCTCCAATCAAATGCAAACCACCTCCCTATCATCCCATGCTTGGTCCCTCTCCCCTGCCAACACATACTTCTTACCTCCGTTCACTTTTCCCCTCATGACCTTTACCTTTCAGACTCCCAGAGAAGTATACCTCCCGCCACATACTTTTTGTTTGTTTGTTTGAGACAGGGTCTCGATCTGTTGCCCAGGCTGGAGAGCAGTGCTGTGATCTTGGCTCAACCTCCTGGACTCAAGTGATACTCCTGTCTCAGCCTTTCAAATAGTTGGAACTACAGGCATGCGCCACTAAACCTGGCTAATTTTTTTTTTTTTGATGGGGTCTATGTTGCCCAGACTGGTCTCAAATTTCTGGCCCCATGCAATCCTCCAACCTCAACCTTCCATTTATTTATCTCTTTATTTATCTTTTTTTTTTTTTGAGGGTCGCATTCTGTCACCCAGGATGGACTATAGTGGTGCAATTACAGCTCACTGCAGCCTCAACCTTCTGGGTTCAAGTAATCCTCCTACCTCAGCCTTCTGAGTAGCTAGGACTACAGGTATGCACCAGACCTCCTGGCTAATTTTTATTTTGTAGAGACAGGGTCTTGCTTTGTTGCCCAGGCTGGTCTTGAACTCCTGAACTCAAGCAATCCTCCCACCTTGGCCTCCCAAAGTGCTGGGATTATAGGCATGAGCCACGGTGCTCAGCCTCCACCAATCTACTTTTTACAGGGTCCTGTTCCCTTAGCCATATTCCCTCATTGGGCCCCACCCACCTGGGACAGAGCTGGAGGAGGCGTTTGCGGTCCTCTGCTATGTCCCGGCTCCAGGCTTGTGCCCGAATTGTGTAGAAGAGACAAGTACGGCGACACAGCTGCTCCCGGAATAGTGGCCAGAAAGTGGGCTTGGGGCCGAGGACCTCCACACCCCGAACCCGGGTGTCGATTCCGCCCTGCAACATGCACAGACTTATCTGTCACCTAAGCCACCTGTGCCACTAAACCAGTCCTCCTGTCCAGAGTTTCTAGAGCTGCTGGGAACATACCCACATCTTTAGAATTCAACGGATTCCTGGGCCATCTCCCAGGCAGACCAAGAAGAAATCGTGGCTAAAGGCCTGGCCTCCAAATGTTACAGAACCCAGTTACAAAAAAGACCCTGTGCTACCTCCTAATCATCAGGCACCAGGCTTTTCCTTGTCCCACCTGCTGGCAGCGCTTTATTCGGATCTGAATGATGGGCCAGAAGCGGTTCAGGTTCTCCAAGAGGATCACCCGGCTGGCAGAGGGCATCACATTCACCTGGCAGGACACAAAAAGAGAGAGAGAGCAGTCACTTCCAGAAGCAGGGTTGGAAGGACTGCTGACAGCAGCCAAGTTGGTTATGATGTGCCTTCACTTCTGCACCAAGCCCAGGGATCTACATGCTCCACATCCCCAATTCCATTCTCACTGCTTACAAGGCAATGCCTTCCCAGGAGGAAGGGATATGGCCATTCCCTAGGGACTGGGTCCTTCCCATAAGCTCTGGGACAAACAAGAGGATGGGGAGCAAGGTGAAAGAGGGCACTGGGGTCCCCACCGTGTTGAGCTCAGTGCTGATGCAGCTGACACTGTCACCCCCAAACACCACCACCCTGGCTGGCATGTAACTTGAATCTTCACTGGCCACCAGCAGAGTGAGCTGCCTGGGAGAAGAGAAAGGAAACAGTCAAAACCGGGGCTCTGATCTTAGTTCAAAATTACTTCAACCCACCACCACCTTCTCAGGCTCCTGTTCCTCTGCTCGCTCCTGACACCTCAGTCTTCGCAGACCCTCTGCACTTCGCTTTATATTCCCCCAAAGTGACATCATTTAAACCCAGTTTCAACTGAAAATTAGTACACAATGACTCAAATCACAACCCTACCCCAAACCATTCTCCTGAGTTTTCACGCTGTGTACCCAACAGACATGTCCACGTCATGTCTCACAGTCACCGCAAAGTCAACATGCCCAAATGGAACAATCACCTGTTCACATAAACCTGCCACCTACCTATTTCTCTCCTGGGAAATACACCTGACAGTTCTCAAACTAGAACACTCTGTCACTGTAGACCTCTTCCTCTCAGGGCTTCCCTCAGCTACAGTGACAAGGTCTGCAGACTCTACCTTGGTATTTCCAGTCCATCACCTGTTCTCCATCCCCACTCCTGCTGCCTAGTTGAACACACTGATCGTTTCTTTCTTTTTTTTTTGAGTTGGAGTCTCACTCCGTCGCCCAGACTGGAGTGCAGTGGCCGCTCCCGGCCACCGCAGCCTC
>NW_007252943.1:186449-213373 GCF_000164805.1 Carlito syrichta
ATCCACTCACCTCGGCCTCCCAAAGCACGGGATTACAGGCTGAGCCACCGAGCCCGGCTTGATCGTTTCTTAACCAGACCACTGCATGGACCTGCCCTCCTCTTCCTTGTGGCCTCCAACCCAAACTCCCATCATAGCCAGAATGAGCTTTCTCAATTAAAAAAACCACAGCTTTGTCTCCTTCCTTTGTAAAACCCTTCTGAGGCTCTCCAAGCTTCCGAAGAAAAGCTCAGACTTTTCACTAACAAACTCTTCGTGGTCGGCCTCTGCCTACTTTTCTGGCTTCGTTTCCTGCCACTCTGACACATACACGCTTCGTTCTAGCCTAACACGGTTACTTAAAGTTCCCCCAAGTACAGCGCTGTGTTTCTTCCACTTACACAAATGCTGTTCTTCTGTCTGGACTATCCATTGCCCCCACTTTATCTAGCTAATTTCAACTTCAAAGCTAAACCCAGTCAACCCCTCCTTCCAGAAGATCCAGGGCATATGCCTACTCTGTGCTCTTACTGACTTTCTAGCTTGGCTCCCCAAGAGCCATGAACACAGGTACCACATCTTCTTGTTTTTGTATCTCCAGACCCTGGCACAGTGCCTGACACAAATGTCCCCAAGGGAAATTGATAAGGAAGTTGTTGATTTCCCTCAACATTAAGCAAAGGGGACACTCAGGGAGTGATGGAATGCCTATACTCAGCACAGCGAAGGCAGGTCAATGTGTCTATCTGTTCACTGCATAAAATGGGTTTGAGTGTGTCCCTCAGGCACGGAAGTTCCAGAAAGGATTGTGGGTATGTGGGTGTTTTGAGGCTGTGTATCAGGGCATATCAGAACATCTGTGTATGTGTGTCTATGTACTGGAGGTCAGGAGAAAGGGGGAAGGTCCACACCTAACAAGAACACCACGGTGCATGTGCAGGGTGATGTAGTGGGAGCCAGTGCTGCCGTTGGACTCCCAGTAGGTCTTGGGATTGCGGTCCGTCAACTTGCTGGCTCGGTGCGGGTTGGAGGACACCTCCACCTTCTCCCAGCACTTGTCCTCCCTCACATCCACATTGGAGCCTGGGGGCAAGTGGAAAGGGGTAGAATTCACAACCTGGTTAGCTGAGAGAGAGAAAGAGAAGAGACTAGGGAGCAGGAAGGGAAGGGGAGAACTGATGCTGGATGGAGCCAGGAGAAAGCAAGCGAGGGCACTCACCCTGGCAGAGATGCCTGAGGAAAACGTCAAAAAAGGGGATATTGATGGGTTGGTGGGTTCGTCTGTGGTCTTCAATCTGGCCCAGCACCATCTGCAGCCAGAACATCAGAAAGAAGAGGGAAGGAGGGGAGGAAAGAACATGGAGAAACACCCAGAAACAGGGATACAGAAAAAGTCAAGAGGCAACAGAACACTTAACTTCTTTCTCCCCAAATTCTGACAGGACCATATGGAGTAAAGGTTAGGGTGCAGTACCCCAGATTTGCTACCGCCTATGCTATACAGGGATACCAAAGAGGTACACACTGAATCCCCTTCCCCTGCTTCTGACTTACATTCTTGGCTCCACACCCACAAGCAGCTCCTCACCTGAATGCAGCCCGCCAGGATACTGGAGGTGAGGTTGCTATAGAGCTGTGCATGTTTCTCACACTCTGTCACCAGGTCACGAAGCTCACAGCCCAGCAGCAGCTGAGCTGGGTGCTTATCCAGGATTTTGGAGAGGACTTCTTTTGCTCCCAGGCAGCAGAGCACCACGGCATAGTCCTTATGCATTGAGGCCAGGCGATGCAGCAAGCAAGTCAGCTCCTGAACAATCTGAGCCCATGGCCACATAGATTAATTTAAGGGAAACAAAAGACAGGACACATAAGGGCTGAGAGGTGGGTTCAGTCAAGGAAGTGTGGTGCTGAGATTTTGGAGAATCATAAAAGAAGCCCAGGCAAAGGAGGGTACCAAAGACAAGGTATTAGAAAATGGGGTTGCTGGGACTCCAGGGTGAGTTGGCAGCAGTAGACCTTGGGCACAGCTTCCCAGGCTTCTTCCTGCCAGGCCAAGCTATCTCAAGAGCCAGCTTGGTGCCTGAGCCTCACTCAACAATGCATAAGCCCTGAAGGATGGAGAGCAAGGACTGTTTGGATTGATGCATGTGGGCTTCCCCTAAACCCAAAATCTAAAATCCAGGTGCATCCAAAAGGTTTATACTTTAAAGATCCCAGTTCTGTAGACTCTTAGATGACATTAGCCTTTCTCTTCCTACCCAGTGCCCTAGTGCCCCAGAAACACTCAGAAAGAAAGGCTCTGCTGTGTCTCCCAAAACCTCAGTTGGTGTCCTGTATGCTGCCCTTCCCTCCCCAACCCTTGCCAGGGCTCTGGTACCTCAGAGTCACTGCTAAGGCCACTCAGGCAGTTGAGACAGGGCTCCAAGACTTCGTGCCAGGGAAGGACCATTGCCTCTGGGTAATCCAGCAGTCGGGTCATGACCCTGGTGAAGGGATGGAAACAAGTGAAGTCCCTGAGGTCTGCCAGCTCCCCTCACCCTGATGCATGGGTGCCTGAACAGGCCCCTCACCTCAGTACGGTCAGCAGCAGGGTTTTGTACGGCCCCGGGGCATCCAGAGTCCGCAGCAACAGGAGGAAGGGCTGGGTCTCCTGCTGGAGGCGCTTGAGGAGGGGCCTCACGGCACCCCCTGGGCCACCCTCATGGCACAGCACGCGCTCCAAGTCCAGAAGTAGTTCTGCAGACGGGCCACCCACCAGGGATCGAATCAGTAGCTCAGGGGACCCATCCTGGCCCTGGGCACTGGGGGTCTCCAGTGCTGCACCCCAGACAAACCGGAGGGAAAAAATGTCTTAGTAGTTGGTCAAACCAGAAATGGAGAAGTCTAGAAAATCACCCTAAACTTTTCTTCCCATACTGAGGATGCCTACAGTTTTTACCAAAGTGTGAGGAATTTTTCTTCTGTGGACCCAAATATATACCTAACTACATTTGGGAAAAAAAATCCAGTATAGCAAACAATGTCAAGTTAAACACAACATATGCTTCATCTCTTATAGTCATATGATTACCTTTTATTTTAAATGTTAGCTATAATAAATATTAGCTATTATAATAACATCCCTATACTACCTACATGGTGGTTTTAGATCTATAGACTAAAGATATATACTGCCTATTTCAATATCCCTCCAGACTTCTGGGTTTTCGCTTGTTTTTTTGTTTGTTTGTTTGTTTTTGTTTGGTTTTTTTGTGGTTTTTCTTTTGAGTTGGAGTCTCACTCTGTCGCCCAGACTGGAGTGCAGTGGCTGCTCCTGGCCACCCCAGCATCGACCTGCTGGGCTCCAGTATCCTTCTGCCTCAGCCTTCCAAGCAGCCAGAACTATAGGCGTGCACTACCACACCTGGTCAATTTTTTTTTTATTTATTGTAGAGACAAGGTCTTGCCAAGTTGCCAGGGCTGGTCTTGAACCCGTGGGCTCAGGCAATCTATTCGTCCCAGCCTCCTGAAGTGCTGGGATTACAGGCTTGAGCCATCACACCCGGCCTTCACTTAGTTTTTAATCACAAATGGTTCCTCTCCATAACATCAATATTTAATCTTTCTAGTCACAAACTTTCTGAACCTTAAATTACAATTCCTCTCAAAAAAGTCTCCCTAGATGTCATTTCAACCAATCTTCTAAGTATCCAATAAGACTGAACCAAACCAAGCCGGGCTCAGTGGCTCAGCCTGTAATCCTGCGCTTTGGGAGGCTGAGGTGAGTGGATTGCCTGAGCCCACGGGTTTGAGACCTGTCTGGGCAACTTGGCAAGACCTCATCTCTACAATTTATCAAAAAATTAGCTGGGCGTGGTAGCGCGCGCCTATAGTTCCAGCTACTTGGAAGGCTGAGGCGGAAGGATCACTAGAGCCCAGCAGGTGGAGGCTGCAGTGGCCGGGAGTATGCCACTGCCCTCCAACCTGGGCGACTCCAACTCAAAAAAAAAAGACTGGACCAAACCTAGCCCAGACAGATAGGAATCCACATATGTTTAAAACCATTCAGAGAGGGCAATTTTCTTGTACCTATTCTAGAATCTCCCTCTCTTTTTGGTCAGGAAGTTCTACTTAAGACCTAACTTGAGCACCACAATGCTCACTCATTTCCTGAAGACTCCTTCCCTTTCCAGTAAGGAGCTGGTACGTAAATGCTAGCTTCCTGGTCACAGGCTGGCACTGTATGATTACTCAGCAGAACCACCCCCTCCACAATGGTACCTGCATGCTCGGGACTGCCCAGCGGCTCTGAGTAGCGATTGAGAAGCATCATGAGGACGGTGCGTGTGGCAGGCATAGGTCCTGCCCCAGGTGGGATACCAGCGTGCCTAAACAAGGTATCTCTCAGTTCTTGTGTGAGAATCTGGTCTCCCAGAGTGTGGTGGTTGCACAAAAGTAGTTTGAGCAGGAGCAGGCCATTTCTCACTGCCGAGGAGCACCTAAAGAGGAGGGCGGCGACCCAGAAAGAAATTGGTAGACAGTGAATGCAATGGAAGCAGAGAAACAAGTGCAGAAGGCCCTGCAGTTGGGGAGAAAACAGTCCCTTTCACATTTGGTTCACTGAACTCAGGTGACTCCTCTCAACCCCATGAAGGAAGGTCAGTGGTATCTCCCTGCCCTCACTGGGAATCTCCCTAGTCCCAACCACTTGGCCTCTCTTCTAACAGTTGGGAGGGCCACCAATGTTAATCCAGAGGTGACAACTTGAGAATTTCTGTGGAGTACATGAGCTTGGACAGGGTTTGGACTCAGCAGGGGCCTGGAGTTTGGAGGGTAATGCCCTGACCCTTTGGTGTTCAGCATCAGGATCACAGCAGCAGGGACAGTAAGGAGCAGGCTCTCAGAGCCTGGGCTTGTAGCTGAGTCGATGCTGGCGAAGATCTCTCTGGTCATCTGAGCATCAAACAAAGGGTGGATAGAATCTTGGCCAGTAAAAGTGGGGATCTCTGAGGAGTTGGCAATGGCCAGCATCTTCAGTGCCTATGACGGGGATACAGAAACAGAATTAGGAGTGGGCAGAGCTATAATGAGGAAGGAAAGCCAGGGCCATCATTGTAGACCTCAAACTTTGGTGCAACTAAGCTGTATATAAATAGAGTAGAAGACAAAGATGGAAGAGGTAGAGATGAGTCAACAAATGCTAGGGAGGGAGGGAGAAAAAAGAGAAAAGAAAGTCAACAAAACCCTAAGACTGGAAGGTAAAATCTGTCCCCAGGTTCCCTGCACCAAGGTTACCTGAGTGGGATGGCCACCCTTACCCATACCTTCCCCTCAAGTTGGTGCCCATTCACAGTATCTACTTACCTTCAGAGGCTTTCCTTAACATTGTCCCCCATCCCCCATCTCGCTGGTCCACTCTTGCCTTTGCAAAACCTCTCTTCCCTTGAGTTCCATGACTTCATGTCCTCCCACTTTTCCTCCTACCTCTCTGTTGTCCCTTTGCCTGGTCCTCAACATTGAGGTTCCTTGTCCCCTTTCTCTTCACACTCTGTGCTTCCTTCCACCTAGACAACCTTGTCCACTACCATAGCTTCAATTACTACCTATATGCTAACTCTCCCAAACCTGTGTCCCCGGCCTTAGCCAGAATCTGGCCTGTCTAAACAAGGCTTCTTGGTTGTCTCATAGGCAGAGGAGTTGGAATTATAGGAAGAATACTGCTTGTAATGTACAAACTTGTTTGCTGGTACTGTAGACAAATTAAATCAAAATGAACACTATACCACCAGTATCTTCACTAGCTTCTCCCTAATAAGAAAAGAGACACTCGGGCCCCCAATCCCAAGGAGTCTTGCTTGACTTCTCAGCCACAATACCATCTGACTTCCTGCCCAACTCCATCCACCAGGATCCAGCCTATTCCCTCTGGAGTGGAGACTGTCTCTCCTGTTGAAAAGGCTGACTCTCCAGAAGAAACTCACTAGGGATGGATTGGTATAGAATTAATACTCAGGACAATCCTCCTCATGAGGTCTGGACATTCTGAGCAAATACTACCTTGTAATGAGGCTTTCTCCCTTTGGTTACCCTACTCTCCTCCAATTAGCTGAATTCTGTAGACCTTAAGTTATAAACAAGATGATACAGTTTGAATTTAGTGGTGAATGCTGTTGTTTTATCTTGCCATGGCCTAAAATAAATGGATTTGCTGTATTTTGGTACATAATTTGAGAGGATCAGGTGATTCTTTGAGTACACATGACCTAGACTGTGAACGCCTGGCTGCCCTTAGCTCCATAAAGGAAAAGAACCTCTTGGCCTCTACTGGGACATTCTACTCTAAGAGGACATGTGCTCCTATCCATGCTGCTGCCATACTACTGAAATCCATCTCAGAACTGCCCTGGCTGAGGTCTACCTGTCCCCTTCAGGGATCCACAAGCCATTCTGTCCACACCACCCACCAGTCAACACTTCCATCTGCAGTCGACAGGAAACCAATTCTTCTGTAAGCTCCCTGGATGAGAGCCTCCCTTCCCTAATGTTGGCATTGTTTCACCCAAATCTGATGATAGAGTATTTTCTTTTTTCTTTTTGTGTTGGAGTCTCACTCGGTCGCCCAGGCTGGAGTGCCGTGGCATACTCACAGTCATCCCAGCATCGACCTGCTGGGCTACGGTGATCCTTCCACCTCAGCCTTCCGAGTAGCCGGAATTACAGGCGCGCGCTACCACGCCCGGCTGATTTTTTGATTTATTGTAGAGATGAGGTCTCGCTGACCAGGCGGGTCTCGAACCCGCGGGCTCAGGCAATCCACTCATCTCAGCCTCCCAAAGTGCTGGGATTACAGGCTGAGCCACCGAGCCTGGCCGAGAGTATTTTCTTTATAAGGGTACTACTTAGATAAAAAGGGAAAAATGCTTTTAGTTTAACTGTCACATCTAGAAAATTGATTTTTTAACCAGGTACCTAATTGTAACTAAAACTGCATGAGGAATTTAACATAATTAAAAACTCAACCTCTGACCTTCTCCTCATACCTCCTTCTCCTACAGTATTTTCTCAGTAAATGGCCACCTCATGTCCTGCTTAAGTTTATACCTGGACTCATTCTTAAAAACTCCCTTCTTCCTTCCTCCAAATACACACTCAATCTCCCAAGATTATACAGATCAAAATCTTAAATCCATTTTTCCATCCCAACATCTACACCCTGCTCTAAATCACCACACTCTCTCCTCAGGATCAGCAGTGCCCAATCTGCTTGTCTTGCCCCATGCTCTCCTGCCAGTCCCCAATGCACTCACCGCCAGCCCGGCCTGCTGCACCAAGATGGAAGTCTTATATTCTTGCATGCAAACCAGCACAGCATAGATGCCACCCTCCCTGGCAAACAATGGCCGCCACTCGTGCTTTGTCATGAGCAGGTAAAGGAGGCGCAGGGCCTGTACCACCACCATCTTCTCTCTGACCTGATTGGTCAGCAGTTCCACCAGCATCTTCACTAGCTTCTCCCTGATAAGAGAAGAGACAATGGGCTCCCCATCCCAAGGAGTCTTGCCTGACTTCCCAGCCATCTGACTCCCTACCCAACCCCATCCACCAAGATTCAGTCCATTCTCTCCACTGCTCCCTCAACCTGCTTTCCTTGCCTCAATCTCACCCCTGATCCCCACCCCTCTGCAGTCTAACTACCTCTGGCTCAACTCATGAAAGAGGCCATAGAGCAAAATGGTTACAAACTCTAGCTCATCTTTCCAAATAAATCTATAAATTCAGAATAAATATAATCAAAATGCCTAAAGACTTTTAAAAATATCATGATAGGCAGAGTCAGGCACTGGAAAAGAAATGTTTAGAAAATAATGGTAAGCCGGGCTCGGTGGCTCAGCCTGTAATCCCAGCGCTTTGGGAGGCTGAGGTGAGAGGATTGCCTGAGCCCGCGGGTTTGAGACCCGCCTGGGCAACTTGGCGAGAACTCATCTCTAAAATAAATTTTAAAAAATGAGCCGGGCGTGGTAGCGCACGCCTGTAGTTCAGCAACTTGGAAGGCTGAGGCAGAAGGATCACCGGAGCCCAGCAGGTAGAGGCTGCAGTGGCCGGGAGCGGCTACTGCACTCAAATCTGGGTGACAGAGTGAGACTCCAACTCAAAAAAAATAAATAAATAAAATAATGGTAGTCGCATTTATCATTATAAAAATTAAAATATAAACTTATAATAATTAAGCTCTGGAACTGATAAAGGGTAGACAAACAGATAAACAGATGAGAAGAGAAATAAGGATGGTATCTCGGCTAGTAAGAAAAAGGAAGCCGGGCTCGGTGGCTCAGCCTGTAATCCTGCACTTTGGGAGGCTGAGGTGAGTGGACTGCCTGAGCCCGCGGGTTCAAGACCCGCATGGGCAACTTGGTGAGCCCTCATCTCTACAATAAATCAAAAAAATTAGCTGGGTGTGATAGCGCACACCTGTAGTTCCAGCTACATGGAAGGCTGAGGCGGAAGGATCACCAGAGCCCAGCAGGTCGAGGCTGCAGTGGCCGGGAGTGTGCCACTGCACTCCAATCTTTTGACAGAGTGACACTCCAACTCAAAAAAAATAAAAAAGAAAAGGAAGGACCACTTAAAATGTGTGATACCTGGCTATCCATTTGAAAAAACTGACAGTGAAGCTCTACTTCACACCATTTGCAAAAATAAGTTACACACAGATTTTTATTTATTTATTTATTTTTTATTTTTTATTTTTTATTTTTTTGAGTTGGAGTCTCACTCTGTCACCCAGACTGGAGTGCAGTGGCCGCTCCCGGCCACTGCAGCCTCGACCTGCTGGGCTCTGGCGATCCTTCCGCCTCAGCCTTCCGAGTAGCTGGAATTACAGGTGCGCGCTACCACGCCTGGCTAATTTTTTGATTTTACTGTAAAGGTGAGGTCTCGCCTGCCCAGGTGGGTCTCGAACCCGCGGGCTCGGTCAATCCACTCACCTCAGCCTCCCAAAGGTGCGGGATTACAGGCTGAGCCACCGAGCCCGGCTTACACACACATTTTTAAATGAATGTAAAAAACAAAATTATAGATATTTTTAGAAAATACAGTGAAACATTTTTAGAATCCTGGAATAGGATAGATCTTCTTAAGTAGGACACAAAATCTAGAAGCCATAAAAAAGTTAAAAAATATAGCAACATAAAAATCGGAAATTTTAGCACAATGAAAGACACTATAAACAAAATGAAGAGACAAGCAACATGAGCTACAAAAAGGGTTTAGTACAAATGCAGATCTGAGAAAAGGTAGTCCCTAGATCACAGTGAGGGTTATGAGAGGAAACAGCAGATATTAACATCTTTCTTCACAGTGACAGAGATTGAGGAGGTGGTCTGGGAACTATGAAAGGAAAGAACATAAAAGAGAACTGGAAAAAAAAGTTTAAAAGGTACTAGGAGAGTTCTGTTTTTAATATATTCTCTCAGAAGCTTTATGATGACTACAGTGTGAATTGAATATGCTATAAATACATATCTCCCCTTCGTAGCCATGCTTTATTATAAACTAGTTAATATACACAGGCAATATATATGAGTAGATATAGAAATACACGTAACGATGTTTACCTAATAGTGACTGTCTCTGCATAAAGGGCTTTCAGATAATTTTTTTTCTGTCAATCTCACTTGAGTATAATCAGATGATTTTTATTTTCATAATTTTTTAACTTTTCTTAACAGTGAGCATATATTATTTTATAATCACAAAATAAAGCTAATACAATTTTTTTAAAACAAGCAAAATATTTGAAACACAAATAATAAAGAATTAATAACCAGAATGCCTTGTAGCAAAAGGGCAAAGACACATTTAAAAAGTAGGCAAAGGATAAGAACAGAATATTTATAGAAGAAATAGAACAAATAAATGTATATAAATGCCTAACTTCACCAGAACTAAGAAATTACAACAAGAAGATACTAAGTATTTAAAATTTTGCCAATCAGATAGACTAAGAAGATGACAACATCCAGTGTTGGCAGAAACAAGGGATAACAAGAGTCACTACAACACTGTACTGGAACTTGGATAAAACCATATTGCAGAGTCCTATTCAACAGCTAAAATAATGAGGCAGTTCCATGCAGACTGATATGGAAAGCCCCCTAAGACACACTGAGACACTGAGTGGGGGCAGTAAAAAGTAATAGAAACATGTAGAACTAATTACATATATTAAAACACAAACTCTATTTCCAAACACACAGTTTTAAGTATAAATCTACAGAAGGTCTGTAGGATACACCAGACTGATGACAGTGGTGAAAAGGGACTTTGGCCTTTCATTCTATGTTCTTTTATAGTCTTCAGATCTTCTTAAATGACAATGCATTTGTGTATTATTTGTATAATTAAGAAGTAGAAAAAACTTTAAAAAGTAGGGAGAGAAAGAGAAAACAAAAAACTCCAGCCCTGGAGCCAAAAGGACCTAAGTCTGAATCCTGGCTCTGCTACCTGTAAAACTCTGAGCAACTTACTTAAATTCTCTAAGCCTCAATTTCCTCATCCATACAGTAGGCTAATAATGCTAACAATGCTTCCTCAGGTGTTAGGTGGATTCAATGAGAGAATGCATGTAAAATAGTGCCTGGCATAGAAGTGCCCCAAGAACACAAGCCATTACAACATCCATCCCTCCTGCTTGGCTGCTCCCCAGGCTGACCCTTCCCTGACTCCCAGCTTTTCTCATTCTTGAACTCATAGTTCCTCCCTCCTGCCACCATCCTCATTACCGATGGCTTCAACCAAACCTCTTCTCTCCCCAACATGCTAACCTCAGCGATCTGTCAGGACGGACCAGAGGGTGATCCCGCTCAGTCACCTCCTCCACAGCCTGAGAGAGGGCAAAGAGCCCTGAAAGCTTCAGGTTTGTGTCCAAGCTGGATATCTGCACAGTGGCCACAACCGCTGCCACAAGCTCATCCAGGGAGCTGCGAGGACCAGGACCCCGCAAGGCTCTAGCCATTTCTGAAATTGGTGGGGAAAGGCAAAGGCTAAAAGAACTGTGGCGCCTCCAAGTTGGAAGTCTTTAAAGTCAAACCCAGTTATCCTAACAACATATAAATACATTATTCATTACTGTAAGTTGCATTCTTTTCCAGTTCTGTGTGAGGGATCTAATGGTCAAACAATAAGATGAAGATACTCAAGAAAGTGGACCCCTTCCAGAGTATCCCTTTCCAAAGATACTGAAAAAAGGAAGTGGTGGTCATTCAGATACAATCAAGGTCAATGGGAAGAAGATGGATGCATGGTTCCATGGCATATTCCTCTGCAAAAAATGACCTTACTCCATGGCTTTCCCTCTACCCTATCTACTTCTATTGGGACCACCCAGGACTTGTTCCAACTTCTTCCCAGAACCTGACTCACCACTGGCTGCCTCCTTAATCTCGGGGGGCAGGGTCATCCCCTCAGTCACCAGAAGCTGGTTAAATAGTTGTGAATCACTCTGTGCCATGGGAGGCTCAGTCTTTGCCTTGGTGGGCTCGGCCTCTACCTTAGGGGCCTCAGCCTTTGCTTTGGGGGACTCAGTCTCTTCCTCCGAGAAGTTGGCTTCTGATTTGGACTCTTCTTCTGGATCTGGGGTATAGGAGTGACTTCGTGAAGTAGATGAGCTGCTACTTTCAGCAGGTAGCAGCCCATACTTGGTGTAGATTTGGGAGTTGAGGAGGTCATTGAGGGTGCTGCCCTCAAACCGATTGCTGAGAACCTGCAGCAGCCCTTCAGCCATCTCTATAGGCACAGACATCTCAACTAGGGCCTTTTCACCCTGAGTCTGTCAACAGAAGGGGTACACATTTCAGGGACAAGAAGACACACAGTTCCTGGGGACAGTAATGTGAAGGATGGCTACCCCCACCATGCCCTCACATCTTCTACATACTAGATTCTCACAGCATTTGTCTCTTCCTCCAGCAGGACCCCCTACTCTCTAACCTCTAGTTCCAGCCTTCCCCTAAGTGGTATCCCATATCTAGAACTCCTGCTAGAGAATTCCATGTCTAACCCTACTACAAACAGGCCTGGTACCTGAGACCTGTAATACCTTATCCAGGTTCTCCCGAAGATTCTGGAAAATTGGCTGCTGCTCACACAAGTCCAACTTCTTGATGAAGAAAAGTAGCTCCCACCACTCAGCTTGGGTCAGATATCCCAGTCTCTCACTCTTTTGAGGCTTGGGCTGGAGGTACGGCAAAGAGTAGAGCCCATCCACAGGATTCCAGTCCCAGGAGAGAAATGCTGAGGATACAGGTGTAGGGGGATCAGCACCCATCAGGAATAGGGTCAACTTCTGAACCTCTGGGACGGTTCCTAGTCAGAAGTGGCTTCATCCCAGTCACTACTTCTCTGCTCAGAAACATGCTATCCATGTCCTCTAAGGCTCACCTGTGCCCAACACAGTAGCCCCTGCCCCCTTCTCCACAGCTGCTGAGGCTGTATCCTCAGTAGCTTCCTCAGAGCCCAGGATCTCCAGCATATGCCAGTGCACCCAGTAGGTACGGCCTGTTGACTGCCAGAAGACCTGATAGGAGGGAGAAAAAAAGAGGGAAGAACAGACAGGTTGAGCCCTCTGAGCTCTGGGCGGTGAAGGTTTGAAAGGACATGCCCAGGCTGAGAGGGCATACCCTCAGATACACAGCAATAAGCTTAGAAAAACTTCCACATAGCAAAAGGCTGTCTTCCCTGTTAGCAGTGGGCCTTGCCTCTCTTCTTAACCATGATGGTCCCTGCGCCCACACTCCTTCCTAGCCACCTTCACTGGTAGTAGAGATGGTGATATCCCCATATACCAGTTCTGCTTCCTAGTTGAGTCTCTATGACCTCACAGCCTATCCACCCCAACCAGATTTTCTCAGCCCTTCGAATGCCCCCACCCCAAATGCTGACCCCTTTTTACCGGTTTCCCTGGGGGTTTTCTCCTTGGGTGGCCTGCCAGAGCTCCCATATGGAAGCCCCAGCTATGCCTACTCCAAATAGATCCCCAACAGTGTCCCGCCACTGTGCTTCACTCACCTGCACAGGGGGCACACCATTGTTGCTCTGCCGGAACTCGCCCTCATCCCCGGCACTGATCTCCTCGTAATCATCCAGCATCCGCACCCGCATTCCCGGCTGCAGCATCTGCTGCACATACTCTCCATAGCCACTTCGGCTAGAGAATTCAGTGCGCTGGCGGAAGGCCCACCTTTGCCTTCTGGGGGTGGTGACAATGGTTGGGAATAAGAGGTTAGGGCCTGAAAGGCAGGGCTGAAAGATGGACCGGGTTGGCCGGGGAGGTGATGCGCCCTGTTCACTGAGGTTCTGGGCCCAGCCCATGCTCCGCACCAGTTCTGAAATAAGGTTGCCTACAGCCATACTAAACTCCAGCTCTCGCTGTCCTCGGCTTTTCTCCCTTGTGGAACATGTGGAGTTTTGGTCTCCAGCTCCTGGTTCTGGACTGTTATTCAGATGATCCAGCAGGGAAGTGACACAAAGGTAGCGCTTCACCAGTGAGAAAAGCAACTTTCCTGGGATCTGCAAGACACATGCTTGGCATAGGCTCATCTCCTCCCAGCCTTAGCTCCTCCCCTTTCCCCCTAACATCTTCCTCTACAGAAAAATATAAAAGCCTCATCTCCAGGCCAGTAGTTCCCAAACTTTGATTTGTACAAGAAACACATAACAAGTGTCTTCAAACAAATTCCTAGGCTCTAATCTCAGAAATTCTGTGAGAAGGGGCTGGGAAGAGGGGTATGAGCCTTCATTTTTTTATTATTATTTTTTTGAGATGGAGTCTCACTCTGTCACCCAGGCTGGAGTACAGTGGCACACTCATGGCCACCGCAGCCTCAACCTGATGGATTCAGGCAATCCTTCCGCCTCAGCCTTCCAAGTAGCTGGAACTATAGGCGTGTGCCACCATGCCCGGCTAATTTTTTGATTTATTGTAGAGACAAGGTCTCACCAAGTTGTCCAGGCTGGTCTCAAACCTTTGGGCTCAAGCAATCCTCTCGCCTCGGCCTCCCAAAGTGCTGGGATTACAGGCTTGAGCCACCGTGCCCAGCAAGCCTTCATGTTAACAAGCTCCCCAGGTGGCTCTGACACATAGTCCTGAACCACATTTTCAGAAATAATACCTTGGGCCTTGTACACAGCATTTCCCCACAGCTGGCAGAGTACCTGAGGCAGATGAATGCCCTCAAAGGCCATGCAGTGTTCTTCAGAAGATGTGGTTTCTGCAAACAGCTCCAGCAAAGTATATCGGCTATCAAAATCCATGTGCTGCTCGATGCCATCTTGCTGGCTCAGTGACAGAAGGACGTGAGCCCGACTCCCTGTAATCCACACCCAATCCATAACTTCTCCTCAGTCCCCAATACTTTCTCCCTGCCTCTCCTAGACTCTAGCCCCTAGCCCAGAGGCTTTTTACTTCTGTGTTACCATAGCAAGAAATACATTTTACATGGTAACCTGGTACAAACACAAATTTAACTGAAATATATACTTCAAGTTACAAAATTTCCCCTTATTAAATGCTATCCACTGATATCTTACTTAAAAAAAAAGCTGATTAACCCACCAAATTGATTTCAAAACCAGCTCATAAATTTCAATCCAATGTTTTAAAAATGCAAATCTACCCCATTCTGTTAATGCTTCGAAAATCCAGACACTATCATTTTATTCTGTTTACATGCCTATACTAGCCTATTAACTATATTTTTCCTTTGCATCAAATTGATATTCACCAAATACCAGGTGCACTTAGATTTGGGAAATCTTTCCTCTATCTGTTCTTACTCCTTGTGGCCCCATTCTCTCCAGTGCTTTTCTTTTTCCCTGGTTGTCTCTTACCAGCATCGTGGGCTGCCAGAGCCTGCAGCATTTTGCCTGCACTCCGACGGATCTGGGGCTCAGGATTGCACAACATGTGCATGAGCAGGTCCAGGGCTCCTGTCTCCCTGAAGACACCAGTGAGGGGCCCAATGCTGGCATAGGCACTGAGCACGTGGATGGTGTGGAGCACAGCAGCTGTGAGGCTTGAGGTCCCACCTTCTGCCAGCTGCCTGGCAGCCCTGTGTACCAGTGCTCGCACATCAGCCTCCATCTCTCCCATTGCCACTTCATCCAGGCCTCCTGAATCTCGAGGAAAGCTTCCTGAACTCCCAGCTGGTTCATGTTGAGGTCCCTTAGATAGTGCTCGTTCACCTAACAGCATGGGGCAGCTGGCATAGACCTCAGGGGCTGACAGCCACATGAGGATGTGCTCTGCCTTGCCTTCCTCTACACCCACTTTGCCCAGTTCCCCACACTTCAGGACACTCCAACGAATCAGGTATTCAGGGTTTCCGTCATACCCAGGCCGCTGTCGAATGAGTTCTTCAGGATATGCCTGCAGCCGGGGCCCCAGGGGCACCATGAGATCCCCAGCACGCCGTTCCCCCACCATCCTGACCTCCTGGGATACACAAGGAGAAAAATAAGGCAGTATGAGAAAAGAAAAAATACATGGAGGGGGGTGGAATCTTGAGACACACAGAGGGTGGGTGGTGATTGGTAGGCTGCATGGTAGAATTTAGAGGCTAAACAGAAAAGGCAAAAAACAGGATGGAATAAATAGCTGAACACACTTTGGGATTTATAAGAAAAGGAGAATGGAGTGGAAACAGGGAAGTGATGAAATGAAGGGGTTTAAGAAATGGAAGAGGTTACAAAGAGAGAATGAGCAGACTAACAGGCAAGGTAACAATAAACAGAGGGACAGTCAAGGGCAGTCTGGGCAAGATAGCAGGGTAGCTGATGGATACAGATCAGGACTTGACACGAGTGGAAAGGAAGGACAGCAGCTTATGAGATAGTTGAGTCAGAACATGCAAGGAAAAGTAGGATGGGAGAGGGTCATGACAGGGAGTATAAAAGACAGGGTAAAGATGGAATATGAATATAAAGGGTGGGTCATGGCAGATAGAGAGAACAGATGACAGGAGGATGGACTGCTGGGGCAAATGACTGGAGAGGAAAAGTGTCTGAGAGTCTTGTGAAAGGCAGAGAGACCTAGAGACGAGATAAAATTACCAGAAAAGATACCAGCTCTCACTCTGCATTTATGAGTGTACAGTAAAGTACCTAAGTCAGGTAGATATAGATGGAGGTGGTAATCATGGGTTTAAGGGTAGGGAATGAGAAGCAATATCGTACAAATTTCAAAGTCAGATAAAGATGGTTCTGAATTCCTGCTCTTTCACTTACTATCTGCCTAGTTGAAGACCAGTTAGTTAACCTCTGAGCTTGTTTCCTTCTCTGCAAGATGGTAATAGTCATACCTGTCTCAGGAACTTAGACACTTAGAACAGTATCTAGCATGTAGTGAGTGCTCAGTAAACAAAATCTAATATTATTCTTAGATGGAGAAGACAGGGGGAGTCATCAAATAAATGCAAAGTTTTTAAGCCAGATTATAAATGTGAGTGGAATAAGCAAGAATGATATGTGTGATATGAAATAGTGTAGGGGCAACAGAGAACAGAGAGAATAAGAACAGAAGGTAAACCCAGCTGAAGAAACGGTGATTAGGGCAGGGGTCATGTGGGGGTACAGGGATTGAAGATGAGACTAGAAGAAGTGAAGGAAGGGGAAAAGAAGGATGTGGACCTCGGTGGAGGTAGAGATCCACTTATCACGGACAGCAAGGCTGGGAGGTAACCAGCGATGTGCCATTTGCCATGTGCAAATGATCAGCGTTGGGCCAAGTAAAACAGGGGGGAAAGGGGAACGTGGGCCTAGAACAGGAGCAATCAACCAAGGTGTGGGGTGTGGGGTGAGGTCTGGATGCAGGAATGAAACCAGCAGGTAGCAAGGTCAGGCTCAAGTTCGCAGACCAGTGAGGCGGTGGAACAGGCCGGTACCGCCGTGGGAACGGGTTTGGGGGCGGGGTGGGGACGGGGGTGCGTGGTCCGAGGAGGCTGACAGGACCGAGTGAATCCCAGAGCGCTACACCTGACCTGGTTCCCTTCGTCAGCCATATGGAGAGTAGCTTAAAAAAAAAAAAAAAAGTTGGGAAGGGTTAGGGAGGGACCGGGTAGGCACAGAACTCTCCTCTCACCTCCCACCGCCCGGCTGGGCCCTTCCTGGGAACCAGCGGCAGGTCCCGCCGTCCTGGTCCCGCCTCCTCGGCTGCTCCCTTCCGGGTCACACGGCGAGAGCACGCACGGCCGGGCATCTACGGGTCCCACCGCGGCCCACGCCGAGCGTGGCGGAGAGGCGCGAGCAGAGCATGCGCGCTACCTGCGGGCGGCTGCCTAGGGAAAGGGGGGCGAGGGCACGAGGCAGCCGAGCCGTGGACTCAGGTCGCTTTGCTCCTCCCTGCGGGAGTAGGAAGCCCTTTACTGGCTCAGTCAACTGCGAAGCGCCCTCCTCACTGGATCAGCCTTCCTGACCCTCATTCTCTCATCATAGCATCCACTCTGATGAAACAGTAACCCACACTCCCACTTGGGGCTTTCCTTTGACTTTTTCATAGGTCCCGTGCCCATGAGTTTCCCAAACCCCTCAGCAATGTTTTGGGTTAGTTGTGTCACTTTTCCTATTAGTCAAAATTGCTCAACTGCGTTGGCCTAAGCACCAGCAATGCCATGCACAGGGAGAAAGTCCTCGGTCCCACAAAATGTTTGTTTGGGGTTTTTTTGAGTTGGAGTCCCACTCCATCACCCAGACTGGAGTGCAGTGGCCACTCCCGACCTGCTGGGCTCCAGCAATCCTTCCGTCTCAGCCTTCCAAGTTGCTGGAACTACAGGTGCAAGCTACCACACCCGACTAATTTTTTTATTGTAGAGATGAGGTCTCGCCAAGTTGCCCAAGCGGGTCTCGAACCCGCAGGCTCAGGCAATCCACTCACCTCAGCCTCCCAAGGGACGGGATTACAGGCTGAGCCACCGAGCCTGGCCCACAAAATGTTTCTTAAATCATAGAGTTCAACAGCCCAAAGCACCCCTTAGCGTGACGGTTTTCATCAAGCATCTAGGGTTGCTTCTCAGAGCAGCAATTTTGGGGGGTTCCCTTCATGTTCATACTTCCATCTCTATGTAGAAAAACAAGAGCCAAAGACCCCACAGTCTGTGCACAAAAATGATACATTTATTGAAAGAGTATTTTTTTTAATACAAAAGAAAGCTCTGTACATAGGACTGTGACCATGTCCACTATTCCTGGGTCAGCATCCCAGGACAAGTAGAAACCACTGACATACACACCCACATTCACACACACACATTCACTCGGGTGCACACACACACACACAAACACACACACACACAAACACACACACACCCCAGAGCCACCGAGGAAGGGAAACACCAAGGATCGCTGCACATAAAAATGCCACCTCATCCCTGACACACGCATGTTCTTCCAAGGCCACGCTCACACAACACACATTATAAGCACTTTGCCTGATTCACTCACTGGGTCTGTCTCTTGTGGGAAGGAGAGGAGGAATTCATCAACATCTCCTCCCAAGGATGGGAAGTGGGGAGTGAGTGAGTAGTGGTGGAGTGAAACAAGAGCAGAGAAAAGGGGCTGGGCAGTTACAGACCTGAGTCCCAAGCTCCCCCACTCTCTGGCCCCTGATTTGCCATGCCCCAGCCTTGAAAGCCACCCATAAGCCCCAGCTATCTCCAGGAGAAAGCCAGAAAAGTGACTTCCATCTTGGCACCCCAAACTGGGGCAAGACAGCAATGGGGGATAGAGGTTAGGGGGTTCTCAAATATGTCGGCAAATCATCCCCTTGATAACTAGGCTGTGCGTAAAATCTTCCCCCACCCCTTCACCTAATCACAGAAGTAAGCTTGTTCCTACTGAAGGCAGTCACAGGTTAATAAAACTCCACCCCGACTGTTGCCCTGTTTCTGAAAAAGCTCCCTTTCTGGATATAGGTGGTGAAGGTAGGCTCTGACACAGGGTAAAAGACCCTCCCCCTTATACTGGTCCACCCTCAAGGTCTACCCCAAAGGGGGCAGAGGGGGGTGGGGCATGGCCCCTGTACAAATTACATAAATACTGAGGTTACACTTAGAAAAATAAAGTCATTTTCTTCAAGGCTTTTTGTCTTAATTTAAAAAAGTTACAGTAGCTGCTCACTCCCTGGGAGAGCTGCCCATTTCTGGCTCCCCAATCGCTGCACTCAGCCCAAGAGCTGCTCCCACTTCTTCTGACCCCCTTCCTGCCTCTCACCCCCTCCCAGACCCCACCTTGCTCACTGCAACTTGGGCCCCAGGCAGCTACAGGCCTGGGGGAGCACAAGGCTGCAATGCCCATGCGTGTGGCACAAATGAAGTCAGTTGCCTATACCTGACACCCTCCCACTCCCACCCCCACATTTGGTCTCCCTTTTCCCTCTCCCTAGCAACAGCCCTAAAGGACAAAAAGAGGCCCAGAGCTGTGGGTCACCCTCCCTACCCCGTTGGGGCATGGCCTGAGGGCCCCTCCCCCGGCTTTCTCCTGGCAACAACCCAGGACCGGGCAATCCCAGAATCTCCCCACCACACTGGTGGACCCCGAGCTCTTGGGGTGGCTCTGTCCCCAGGGGCCCAGCCAGTTCTGGGGAGCCCAAGGGCTCCCCAGGGAAGGGGATTTGGGCAGGGAGGGGGATGAGAAAAACGCCATAAAAAAAAGTTAAATATTTTAAAAATATATATTTATAGATTTGTTTTCACTTCGTCTCCTCAAATAAAAAGTTCAAAATCAACTTTAAGTAAAGCAGCTGGGGGGGGGAAGACAAAGGGAAGAAGAGAACGCTGGTGGTTCCCTGCAACCAGGAGGTCCAAGGGGAGCGGCAAGACAGGACAGGCGGCCCCAGGAACCTGCCCAGTGCACAGGCCCAGCTACTCAGGAGCTGAAGGGGCAGAGGGCGGCAGCATGAGGGAAGAAGCCCTCATCTCCCTAGCTGGCTCCCTGAGGGGCAGGGACAGGGCTCTTTTGACCCAGCCTGTGGCAGACACAGGGCTGACCTGAGGTCAGCAAGGAGGCTGGAGAAAGGACCCTCGCTGCCTCCTCAGGGGAGGACATGGTGCCCAGTCCCACAGAAGGCCTGTGTGTGGGAAGGTGGGGCACGGTCCCATTGGGTAAGCTAATACTCATGGCAAACATCGAGCCAAGCTGGTGAGGGGAGTTTGATGAGGGCGGACAGCCCCACCATCAACAGAAATGGGAGGTGGAGGCGGAAGGAGGGGAGGGTGAGGGAGGACGGGTGGAGGCAGGCAGGCCCATTTCTTTGGCTGGAGTGAGAGGGCTCAGTCCGGTGGCTGCCCGCTTCTCCTCCCCGCCTCCATCCTGCGGCCCGTCAACATGTGTGTAAAGAAAATGTGAAAAGGCAACAATAAATAAGTGGTGCCGTCCCTTGGGCCATCTGTCCAGGGCGGCGGGCGGATCATTCACTCTTGGTGCTGTGGGCGGCGTCCAGGTTCACTACCTGTAGCTCGGTGAGGTTGCTGCTGCTCCCGGCCTGCTGCCCTATCACAGCCATCTGGAGGAAAGGGGGTATGTGAGGAGGTGTGGGGACTGACCAGCTAGCTCAGGCTCTCCCCTGCTTGCCTGCCTGCTATCCACAGGCCTGACCAGAAAAACAGATGGGCCGCCAGGATAGGGATTCTGGCTTTGACCAACTGGTAATGGATTCCCCCAAGGTGAAGAGAAAGAAGTGGCTGTCTGGAATGGGATGAAAGGTGTCCCCACCTACCTGGTGAAGCTGAACTGCAGAAACAGGGATCTGCACTGTCCCTGATGGTGCTGTCAGGAAGACCTGGGGGACGCCACCTACATTGGAAAATCACAGGGGAAATTCAAATTGCTTGCTCAAGAGAAACTTCCAGATATTAGAGGAGTAGTGATAAATGCACAAGTGACTGGGTGAGTCTCAGATGTAAATGCCCAAGGGCAAGTCTGCCAGTGTGTCTGAGGGTACATGGATGTCTGTGTGTATGTGTGTGTGTGTACTTGTGTAGCAATATGTGTGGGCATCCAAACGTGTGTGTGTGAGCATATGCATCTAAATGTGTGAATAAGGAAGGAAACAGTCCTCCATATGTCAGCCCTGCGCCTCTACTCACCTTGCTCCTGGACCTGGCTGTGGGACACCTGCATGGTGGATGGTGCCTGGGAGAAGGCATTCAGCACGGTGAGGCTGCCATCAGCCAAGCCCGAGGTGGGGGCATACATCACCGCATGGGGACTAGGGTACATCATGTGGCCACCCACAGTTGTGGGCACGGATGACGTCATGATAGTGGCGGGCAGCGTCACTGGTAAACACAGACACATTTCAGCTTGGTATTGGTCCCCACGGATGCCCCCATTCCACTCCCAGGAACTCAAGACTTCCAAAGCCCTCTTGCCACTTTCCAGGTCAGAAAGCAGACAAGATTGTTCTTCTGCTCCCTGTCATCAACTAAGAAAGTCTAACTTTTTCTTGAATACAACAGCACCAACGTTTCATTGTATCCTACCACACTGTACTACTTGATTGTCTGTCTGCTGAATTCTGTTTCAAGAACCTCATCTTGGGAAACACAAAGATTACAATGACTGACCCACTCACAGGGAACTCAAACACCCCTTTTAGGTAGCTCCATCATCCCATTTTTTGTTCTCATTCCTCCTCCCTCTTCCTCAATGCACAATAAACAAATTAATCTTTGAAACAAGCACTTTGCAAATGTTAATGTACATATGGTTACCTGGGAGTCTTGTTAAAAATGCAGATTCAGAATGAGCAGGTTTGGGATGAGGTTTAAGATTCTGCATTTCCAACAAGCTCCCAGGTAATGCTGGTGTTCCCAGCCCATAGACCACACTTTGCATAACAAGTCTGTAAATAACAAGAACTTAGATGTAACTATATTTTGAGAGTACTTCATCTTTTCTGAAATAACCAGAGATCCCTGAGGGGAATTATGGCTACTCAAAATGAGCAACACTCTCCCACAAGGAGACAAATAAAGATAAGTCCTTCCTAGTAATTAAGCAAATGCTGTATCTTTGGGCAAATAACTTCTCCTTTCTAGGCCTAAATGTGGAGAAGGTGGCTTCAATGGTCTCTAATTTTCTCCTGGAATCCATAGCCCCACTGCAGGGCAGAATTCAAAACCCAGTCATCCTCATCCAACTTTCCCATAAGGATTAGGCCAAAAGCCTCAGTCTCCACTTTAAGAAATCCTCTGACCTTAGTTATAGGACAGTTCTGGGCACCTACTGCTAGGCCTCAAGGGGAAAGGCAGGCAGGGAGGGTGACAGGGTTGAGAGCTATACCTGTCCCGCTGGAGGAGGTCTGCGTGAGGTCTGTGCTGCTGTCACGAGAGGGAGACGCTTGCTGTGGGGCCTGGTGCACCTGAATGGCCTGCACTGGGACCTGCTGGGCCACTGCCCCACCTACGAGACACAGAGTCTTACTTGTGCTCTGTCCCACACAACTGCTACCTCCGCCAAGCACCCACAAACACCCCAGTCCCAGGGCCTGACACACTGGTCCTCGACTTTCATTATCTTTCCTGGGAGCCAAAGAGGCCCTCATGCCCTGAATCTTCTCTCCAGGGACTGCTGAGCTCTGCTCTTGCCCTTCCCTCCTCTCTTTCTCCCACCCTAGGCCTTGTCTCTACTTTCTCCAACTGACCCAGGAACTAACAATGACCTTTATCAAAGACATGATCTGCCTTCCAGTTAAGGTAGGAAAGTGGTAAATGTCTACTGTCCCCATGACAATGATAAAGGCCAGACAAAGAAAAGGCCGGAGCATGTGGCTGAAACTTATAAGGATAGCAGGGGTCTCAGTGGGCAGAGGGCATGCCTGCCAATGGGAAAGAGGCTTTTCTCAGGCTCTGACCCTTATTCAACCTCCTTCTGAGTAGGGAAAGAAGTTCTCCTGGAGCTGCCCTAAACCCTCTCTTAGCATGCTCAATCTGCCCCAGGGAGGATGAATCTCTCCCTGCCCCTTGTGACTCACCAGGCATGAGGGTGAAGCTGGTAGGCAGCTGCATAAGGCCCCCAGAGGAAACAGGGCCGCTGCCTGTACTCTTCAGCACAGTCCCGTTGGCACTGCTGACAGCGCTGGGGCTGACGCTAGCAGACACTGGTGCCAGGTAGTTGGTGATGGGAAAGGAGGGGCCGCTGCTGACTTGCATGGTGGTAGAGGTGCTGGGTGCTGTTTGGATGGTAGATGTGGTACCTGGCAGGTTGGTGACCGTGAACGCCGGCTTCAATGTGTCCTACACCCAGAGTAAAGATGAAGCAGTGAGTCTCTACCAGACCCTGCCCCTACAGAAGCTCTGTGTGGATTGACAGCCCAGACCAAACCAATGGGCTTGGGTTCAAATCCCAACTCCACCATTTACCTATTGTCTGATCCTTGGGCAAGTTACTGACCTGCTGAGCTATAGTTTCCTATTGGTAAAAGGAGGATAATACCTACCCCATATGTTGTTGTAAAGATTAAATAGGTAAAGCACTTAGAAAACAGTACTTGGCACATAAACGACCAAAACAAATATTCTCTACTCATCATCATTATAATTCCCTGAGTCCTCTGCCAAATGAACTGTGGTAATCAAATTGGCAGAGAGTCAAGACACCAAGGATCTGTTCCGAGCTCTGGCACTCACCATCTGTGTGACCCTGAGATCATTACTTCCCTTTTCTGAGCCTCAGTTTTTCTCTCCTATTAACATGAGGGGGCTGGGCTGCTCTGTTCTCTTTAAAATTAGAATTCTTCCAAATCTGATTTGTCAGGCTTCTGAGATAGGGACTGAGAGGTTTTCAGGTAACTTAAAGTTAGAGAGAGATCTTGGAAGTCTGGCAATGAAGCATTTTATGCCAAATACTCAAGATTTAAACTACCAAAAGAATTTACTCACCCAGAATGTCCTGGGAATAAATGAGCCTTACAAGGATTTGAAAATTATTACAGATGATGTGCCACTAAGAGAGGGGAGACCCTACAGCACTGATTCTCCCCTTAGGGAGTCTTTGTTCTTAGAAGGGGAAGGAGGAAGCTGAGAACCAAATCGCCACGCCAAGACTGAGAACTGAGGCAACCAGGGGGCTCAAAAGCTGGGGGTGGGTCAGCGCGGGAGGTTTGCGAAAGCAGCTGGGCTCAAGAGCTTTGATTGGTGGAGGCGTTGCTAAGGCAAACAGTGCCGCTTCCTCCCGTTGGCCAGTTAGTTAAGGACCACCCAGAAGGTGGAGCTCTCCAGACAGCAAGGAAGGATGCCCCGCCCCCTCTCCTTACCGGGAAAAGGAAGGGGGAGGCGTGACTAGAGCCGGCTTCCCTAGAAGCGGGCGAATGCACTCCCTAATTGTCCAGGCCCTTAACATCCTGAAGGGGTAGGCGGCTGGCTAGTAAGGTAAACCACAGCCCAGTCACCCAGCCTGCCTGTCAACAGTGCTGGGCTCCCAGGACCCTGGGACCCTGAGTGCTGCTTTCCTACTCCCTGGCGACCCAGCCGGCAGGGAGGGCAGGACTAAGCTACACCCCCGCCCCCAGCGGGAGACAGCTGGCGGGAGGAATGCAAAGGCCCTGCCAGGCAGGCGGGCTGGGGGGGGGGGGCCGGCGTGGAGCCCGAGCCGGCCTTATATGGGCACTGAGGCCGCCCGCTTATCTAGGGAGCCGGCCTCCTGTCAGGAAAGCGAGGATGGTCACCTGTCCCTTAAGATGAGGGGCACTAACCCAGATCCATTCCACATTGGTGGGCATCTATCCACCTGTCCCGGGCCAGGGCCCCCCTTCCCTCCTCTCACATAGGTAACCCAAACACACCTTGGTCTCCCCACTGCTGTCAGACTCGGACACCTGGTAGGTGAGATCTGTCTCTTCAAAGCCAGTGGCACTCATTCTCTGGTCTGTTGTGGGGTCTGAGCGGGGTGGAGAATCTGGCGAGTTGAGGCAGGTCTGAATCAGTGCCTTGCCGGTCTCACTGGTGATCATGGGCTGCAGTTTGCGCGTAGCAAAAGTATACACATGGCCTGTCTCACTGGCCACCAGCAACAGCACCTGTGTCCCTGTCAGCGTGGACAGCTCATATGCCTGGTGGGTAGGGAGGGAGATGGGCAGATGAGCAAAACATTTTATCTCTATCTTCCTTGGGAAGTAGGAAACAGAAGAATTATAGTGATCTCAAGCCCCCACACCCATAATGACCTTTTCTAGTGACTCTGCTGGGGGGGAGGTCAGGATATCTGGGAGCAGCAAAACTACCTATGCTTCTCCTTTGAGCAGCCCCACTGGCCTGCATATATCTCAAACAGTCACAGTCCCCAGTGATGGAACATATAACCTCAGGAGACATGAAGGGATCCAGTTGGCTGCTTTCCACCACAGCATGGTGCCTGGAGCCTCTAGAAGCCTCACCCCCTCCTCACTGTCACAGGGAAAGGTTGGAGCCTGGAGCTTCTAGAAGCCTCACCCCCTCCTCACTGTCACAGGGACCAGGATGGATCCCTACCATACTGGAATTCACACAAGGCATTAGAGATCAGGGACCAACTAGGCTCCAACCTTTCCATGTTTCTTCCCCGAAACTACAGGCTCCAACTTGTTGCCATAGCCTAACTTCCTCTGCACTCTAATACTGTATATGTCTTTGTCTTGGGAAAGAGAATAAAGAATAAAGAAGAGAACTTTCCTTCAAGAACCACCTCCCCCCACAACCTTCTCCACTGATGATCAAGTGACAAGGGACACTGATACAGCAGTATGTGGAGTGATAGGAGATGGAAGCTAGATTAGCACCAAATACCCTGCTGTGAGCCCAGGAAAGGGACTTTCAGTGATGGCCCCATAGATATCATCCTCACTCCCAACGAAGTTCCACAAACCACCTTGGGAGCAGCTCCGGTTTCCATAAGGGACGAATATAAACACCAGCCAAGTTCCCAAGGTTCCAGCTTCTTGTTTCCCAATTCCCTCTGTTTCCATCCCTTCCCATACGGTTTACACTCCAAAATGACTCCCTTCCTCACCACTTTTCACTGGATAATTGGCTGGCAGAGAAGGAATTTACAGGTACTTCTGCAAACCTTCCTGACATCCCTCCAAACTCCATCGGCACACAGATTCTCCCTAGGGCCGGAAACCCCTTGTCCCAATGGCAGGCGATCCTGCAGCCAATCTGGCCAGGCGCTTGCAGCTTCTTCCAGTCAGTGGATGCAATGGAAGACACATGGCCAGCGGGGGACTAGGTCCTGCTGCTCAGGGCAGCACCAGTTCTCCTGCCCTGCTCGCTTACCTGGCCCCCTACCCAGCCTCGGTGCTTCCAGCCAGCATTACTCTAGCGGTGCCCACCTTCCTCCCACACATGCTCGCTCATTGTTGCCATGCGTCTCCAGCTTCTTCGCCTCCATACATACCTTCTCTTCTGCTCCCTGCTCTGCCGGCGCTCTCCCCAGAACACCAAGGTGCAGGGGACCTACTGACCCCGTCCCATTATCCACCTCGCCGGCAGCCTGGCAGCCTCTCATTACTGCTCATCACCCCTTCACTCCGCAAGGGCCCTCTTCCTCTCTCACGCCGGTCACTCCCACCTCGGCACGTTTCCCCACTGTTCCGGTCGTTCGCAGCATCTCCCCCTCCCCACATTTCCCCGGCGGCCCCTCCCCTTTGGCTCTCCCGGGTGTCAGCCATCCCTCCCACACACCTCCTGCAGACTCGCCGCCTCACCTCCGCCTCGGCTCTGCCTTCCTCCCGGGTTCCCCTGGCGACTCCCCACCCCTCCCGGTCCCCCGTGGCCGGCCGGCCTCCCGGCTCGGTACCTTCTTCATGATGCCCGTCTTCCTCTTGCTGAAGGTCGTGTAGCGCCGCAGCTTGTTGTCGATGAACTCCATCTTGATCTTCACGCGGCCCCGAGTCTTCTTACCCGGCTTGGCCCCGCTCACCGCGGCGGTCACCGGCCCGT